>NW_022280057.1:2980391-3023986 GCF_004355925.1 Anarrhichthys ocellatus
CACACACACACACACACACACACACACACACACACACACACACACACGCCCACATTCCTCCCAATTTGATAAACGTATATATAAATAAATGCACTAAAGTCAAGATGTGGCCTTTAAGGACAGCATTCTTGATGTAATAACTCTTTTGTAAAAAGTCTCAGAAAGCAACCGCGAGTTACTTTAGAGGGTCAGGAAGGAGTCAAACAGTGGGAGAGGAAGGACACAACAGGTAGGAAACAAGCAAGACTGGCGGGCACAGAAACTCTGCAGGAGGAGACTTAAGTATAAGAGCTGACAGAAAGAAAAAGAGACCTCAGTCACTCCACGAGAAGCTGTGAGTGCTAGCGGTCTGCGACAACATGAAGATAGTAGATGTCCCCGAGGAAGGAAGGCGATGTTTCATCTTTAGGGAGGCAAGTCAAGAGAGGAAGAGAGAAGAAATAAGAGGTGAGACAGAGTAAGAAGAAAGTCTTTAGGTGCAAAGGCGAGGGCAATAGTTAGGAAAACAACGTTGGAAAGGTAGAAAACGGTAAAAATGCTGAGTACTGTAATAGTTACACTGTACCACGTTTAGCAACAACTGTCATTTTAATGTGTAGACGGCAAAATTCACAGCATGCCATGTCTTACAGCTATCAATACAAATATTAAATTTGTACATTTTTGATTGATTCTGCAATTTTAACATTTGATATGGACAAAAGCAAACATTTTAAAAAACAAACACTGTATCAAGTATATATTGTACAAGACTGCATTAAAACTGCCCTAAAATATGCGCTAAACATTTGGTTTGGTTTATTACTTTTCCCAAATAAAACTGGTCTAGACACAATTTAAAGTGCGGAACGCACGCAAAAGGTCAGCGCATGCCTCCAAACATTTACAGCTTGGAGAAACACATTAGCCTCACGGGGAGCTAATTGAAGCGACAAATTATCTTCTGGAGGAAATGGGAGGAAAATCAAACTGTCCCTATCAAATGAAGTCATGCCAAAAACGGCTAAGAACATTAAAACCTGATGTTAAAGATGCAGTGGAAAAGAAAAACACAACCCTGTGTCCCTGTGTTAATAGTTCCATTAGCTTGCACCAGGCCAAATACAGTATACGTATCATAAAAAAAATACATTTACTTTTCTCCAGTAAAATGTTTAAATATTTTTGATGTCTCATCATAAATTTTGGGGCGTATCCATATATTTCCTCAATCAGATGAGATTTAATGTCTAGCTAACCCCATCTATCATATAAGGACACTTTCCCATTAGCTCCAGTGTCATAGTTGCTAGCAGAGTACCATCATGGATCAGAGGTTTGTGTTTAGTTGTCAGCTCGAAAAAAAACAAAACTTAGTTGTGGTGTAATTCTTTAATTTGTCCCTCATCCACAGCCTCCTGATATAACAACACAGGCGAGGGAGTTGTTGGTGGAGGCCAATAGTCCTCTACAGTGAAGCTTTGCTCCATGTATACAAAGCCATGTCCACTTGAACAATCCAAGAAAATGTAAAGGATTTGATTTATATCCATCTCATAACTATACCCCCAACCATGTTAAAGATGCTCCATTAACGACGACCAAAACCTTGGGAAAATAATCGTTAAAATATCAAAAACTGTTACTTTTGAGCGTCGTAAATCTGGGACAGAGGGAGAGAGAGGGAGAGAGGGAGAGAGAGAGCAAGTGAAGTAGAGTGCAAATGTGTGTGTCAGGCCAAGTGTGTGTGTCTCAGCGCTACCTGTCGAGCGTGGGGCCCACGAGGCTTGCGGAACACCACAAGCAGGATCTCTGGCAGTAGGCTGAGCAGGATGAGCAAGATGATGACCAGCCAGGCGGACACTGAGCTCAGCATGTTGGCGAAAACAAAGTACAAACGTTGCTGCTTCAGGAAAGGCCTGCAGGAGAGAGAACACTTTAGTTTTACACCGACTGAAAGAGCAACAGGGATTGAATAGAAAATGAAAAACAGGTCAGCTGCATTGACTATGTAAGTTATCTTATGCAGAGTTGTTTCCTTACCATATTATTCCTCCCCAGAAGAAGCTGAAAAACACGTAGAAAAGCAGGGAGCCCCAGATTACAAAGTGGTTGATCCATGTCCAGTGCCGTGTGTCCAGAGCGAGCTAGAAGAGCAGAGGAAAGTCACTAAATGTGCATGTTTAATATCCCACATGCTTTGCCAGTCAGTGTTCAGCAAGACAATAAATCAACTTTAAAATCTCCTGTGTTCTGTTCTAATGATGAACCCTTTCATAAAATAAATAAACAGGGGAGTGGCTTACCTTAAGTGTGACAGTGAAGACAAGGACAGTGAAGACAATTGTTCCATATGACCAGTTGCCAAAAACCTAGATTTAAATAAGGCAAATGAGCAAGTGTACTTAGGAGACGATGCTTAATCAAGTAATGTAATTATGGAGGTGAATTAAATCAAACCTGGCCGTTATCCTGCAGTGCTGGGTTGCTGAACAAATATCGAACACCAAAGAAGAAGAGCAAGCCGTGGAAGACTCCAAGCAAAGTCCAGTAGAGGAACGGTCTCCACTGTAACATGCCATTCTTAGCAATCTCTCTAAAGAAAGACATGAAAAAGAAAGATGAACAATTGTAAAGTCCTTATATTATAATGTATAATTCAGTCTCCTTGCATATAATCTAATTCATCAAAAGGGAAACAATTAAATATTTGAGTGAGGAATGTGAACAGCTCTCTCTAAACCAAAACTCCCACTTTAATGTGTAATGTAATTAAAATGCCCAGTTAGTATAAACATCAAAAAGCTAATGTAGGACCACTTATTTGTGTTAAAGAAGCAGAAATAGCTAACCAAAATATCAATCCCCTTTTCAAAATGTCTGTGTAAATTTAGCATTTTGAGAATTAATCTATGGCTAAAAAGTATAAGTTATGGCTCAGCCGTCACATTTTAAGTTTACCGTTTCCATCTTCTTTTTTTACTTCTCTTAACTTAAAAACATAAAGACTAGCCATTCAAAATAGCGATCCTATAACTGAAACATGAACTTATTAATATATATAAATATTGCCACTTAACAACTGCAAGTAAGCGAAGGTTCCCAGGTTTACCTGTAGAGGGTAGCGTTGTCCAGCAGAACCTCAATGCAGATGTGCTGCTCCAGGAGACTGTAAGCCAGGATGGGCATAGAGGTGAAGCAGATGTTGTACATCGTCAGATAGGCCGCGTCATACAGGGGCTGGGGAGGATGGGAGCAGGAGGGGGGACGGGTTGATGAGGAGGAGGAGGAGGAGGAAGGGGGACGGGGGAACTGGGGGTTAATATCATGGAGAGGACCAAACTCGAACACACAATCATACTTAACCATACAGTGTGTCATATAAGCAAGCTTGTATACATATTTCATGTATTTATGGAAGATTTATGTCAGGGGTCATGTGGCATGAGCGAGAATAAAATATTCACCCTCACAACTAGAAATATGAAAACATAAATCAGTAATCTTAAAATGATGATATCTATATTAATTAATGCACTAACTGACATTTCTATGTCAGGAGCAGTTTTTATATGAACACGGTGCCATAAAACATTTATAAAATACTTTTACTTCTCATTAATAACAAAACTGAATTTATCAATGTGCTCCAAATTGCCATCAGGTCTACATGACATTGTGTTTTTAACAGTGTGACAACACTCACACGCAGACGCGCGTACATGCCACCATGATTACATAATAGCCACATATGTTGTACTACGGTAGCAGAACATGACACATGTCTGTATTACATTCTAACGATGCAGTCAGAGTCAGTAAACATATCAGTCAGAGCTCAGACATCCCAGGGGGCAGAGAGGAAGGACCAATCTGAGGAAAGAGTCAGAAGGACGAGGAGGTGTGGATTCAAGGGATACCGCCTCCTTTCATGTTCAGAACATCTTTGAACCTCAAAGGGCCTCGGGGACATACTCACTTGCTGGGAATAGCCACAGAAGAACTGGTACAAAAACTGAGGTAAGATGAAGCAAAGGTTCTGCAGGCGAACAGAGAAAGAGAAAAGTCTCACACATCAAATGCATTAATAAGTTCCCATGTGCTTATGATGTAGGTACAATAATTCAATACATTAACCTGAGTTCAACCTAGAAACTGTTTAATTATTTAAAGAGGATTGGTTGTGTCAAACATGTCACCAGATGATCCCTCAAATCAAGTTAGTTTCTGGGTTTGTTTGGGAAACACAGGCTTTGGTGAGACACAAACTAAGGCTGAAGAATAATAGATATGAAGTCATTGTTCCACCTACCTTGTAAAAGAAATATTGCACCAGGTGTGCAATGCGGACATAGTAGAGATGCCCATGAGCCAACAACAGTTTCTTGAGGTGCTTGAGTTTGGGGATGGCATAATCGCTGTTCCTCACTGCCTGCCGACCCTCTTTACCCTTAATACCTGGAACACCAACAACAAATGTCACACACTACCAGGCCATCATCACCACCGTCCCGAAATAAAAAGAAAACTGACCCGTAGTAAATCTGATTACATAGATCCAATTACATAATGACTGTTTTTCCATAATTACTTCAAAAAACACCCTGAAAATGATTACATTAAAAATGAGTCATATTTTATACATATATTTTAGTTTTTAGAGAGAGACAGAGAGAGGGAAAGAGACCAGAGCGTGGTTGGAATTTGTCCCCGTCTTTGTGTCTTCCGTGTTACATCGTGTAGGCTACTCTCACAGTTCTACATTGAACACTTCTTCAGAGATCGCCCAGTCCCAGTTTTTTTTTTTTTTTTTTTAATCATCATCCATCTTTTTTCCGTTCGAGCCCTGCACACTACCTTCACCAAAAAGTTACCTTTCCCTCCATTTGGAACAATAGTTGAGAGAGAGAATGAAACTTCTTACCAATGCCAACATGAGCTTCCAAAATCATGCTGACATCATTGGCCCCATCTCCAATGGAAAGAGTGATTGGGCTGCCTTTAGAATTCTTCACCATCTTAACGATCTAAAGATGGAGCGAGACAGAGGACAAAAGTCTTTCAAAAACCTGAAACCGAGTGTTCACTGTGAAAACATTTTTTTTGAATACATATTTCCCACATTTTCACCCGATTGTTCTGACCTGTGCCTTTTGTAGAGGAGCCATGCGGCAGCAGAGCACAGATGTGCAGTTTTGACAGATCTGCAGGAACAGGTTCTTGTAGCTACTTGAGTTGGACTCAGAGAAGGCGTTGAGCACCATCGACAGAGTGGCTCCGTCTATGATGAAACCATAGTCCTGGTTTGCTGAAGACCAGGTCCTACAAAAGAGAACAAGGAAATAGATTCAAGTTTAATCATCCATGACATTCAGATTGGTTAAATAATCAACCGAATACAAGAACAAAGTATCGTAAAATTACCTGGTGACGCCTGCCTTAATCGGTGGTGCATCCTGAACAGCTTTCCTGTGGTACTCAAGCAAGAGCTCATGCAGTCGCTCCTCCCGCTTCCTCCCTCCATCCTCCAGAGTACGCACAGTAAGCTCCAACAGCTCTGTGCTTCTCTGGAACAATCTACAAGCATAGCAGGTGGACTTTGCCGTCTCCATCTTGTCCCCCGTTAGGACCCAAACTTTAATACCTGCACCCTGCAGAGCCTCCATGGTCTCCGCTGCCTCCTCTTGGAGTCTGGGGGATAAGAGAAAAAGTAAGAGTTAGTGGAAGACAAACCAGTTAAACAAAACTATGGACATCAGGGTTAATTTCCCAGGAGTTTTAGTGCATTACAATATCGCAAAGGGAGACAGCTTTATGACAAAGAAAACAGCTGTTTCACTGGTGCAAATGGAACTTAAATGAGGTTGAGATTGTCTTTGCTCAGAC
Source organism: Anarrhichthys ocellatus (assembly GCF_004355925.1). Taxonomy (NCBI): domain Eukaryota; kingdom Metazoa; phylum Chordata; class Actinopteri; order Perciformes; family Anarhichadidae; genus Anarrhichthys; species Anarrhichthys ocellatus. The sequence continues at coordinate 2,986,257 of NW_022280057.1, forward strand.
AGATGTTAGAAGGGACTTTGGGACATGTGACATATTGGTAGGTATCAACATAACCATGGTCTCATTTTATACTAAATGTACCAAATTCACATAAATCATTCATGAATGTTTAGGTTGGCTTTAAATAAATAAATAGAAACAATAGTATATTTAAGGAGTTTGATATTCACCTCCTGTTCCTCCAATAATCTGAGATGACAATAATTACTCGCTGATGTAAATTAATTTACTATTTCAGATGAAATGCATTGATGCAGGCTGATTGCGTTGGTTAATGAATTTTCAAAATTCAATAGTAGTCTTGGATTGTACCCAAATTCCACCACAAGTTGGCGGTGTGAGCTTACATAAATAAAGTTCATAATAAAGGGGACTTTTGGCTGTCACCATTTCTCAGGTGAAATTAGAGAAGCCGATTCACAGGAGGTAAAACACTACCAGGAATCTGGTGACGTGTGGCAAAAGGCATGAGGAAGAAAAATGGTTCTGAAAGGCCACTACTGTAAAGTGTTGAGGTTGCATTAAAAGGAGAGAAAGGAGGAATGTGTTCATTCCAGCAAAACACCAAAGAGGCAATTATAAAACAGAACAGGACGTTTATGACACGTTTATTGTTGGCATCTGCCAACGTTTGCCCTCTCCTGTCAATTTTAGGTGTATTCTGTGAGAGTAAGGACCCCCTAAAATTCTTGGCACTGATCTTTATTGAGAGAGAGAGAGAGAGAGAGAGAGAGAGCGAGAGAGAGAGCGAGAGCGAGAGCGAGAGCGAGAGCGAGAAAGGGAAGGACAGCAGCTGCAAGCAAGATAACAAACATTTGTCAACTTTAAACGTCAACAGGTATATCTGTGAGAGCTGTCTGACTATGTCGTGTGAGCACCCACCGATCTTCTACAGCAGTAGCTCCTATTAGACTCATGCCGGTCTCCACTTGGTTGTAAACAGCCATGAGCTTCGCCTCTCTGTCCTGCAGAGCCAGTCTAGCTTCCCTCAATCCTGCGTCTGCCTGGGCGTAGTCCTCTGCACTGAGATATTTGCAGGCCACACACAGTGTCCGGTAGCCCTCCTGAACAGTGAAACACACAGCACCCGGTGTTTCAACAAGAAGAAAACCATCTGTTTTTACATCATTTTACTAATCAAATAAAAGCTGTCTAACCCTAGAATTATACAGTATATACTTAAGTAAAGATAACAGGAATTAAGAGGAAATTTGCTGATGTCACTCACTGTCGCATTACGCTCCACATTCATGCGTATTCTTTCAACCTCCTCCTGTTTGACGCGAGGAAAGATGGAAGAGTCTGCTCCCTTACAGAAGAGCAATGTATCACCTGGACATAAAAAACAAACACAAACACACAGCATGGTGAGGACTGAGGGCCAACATTAAATCACGGTCAATGCAATAAACCTGACAGCAATCTCAAGCTCACCTGATTTGGATCTGACAATTACACTCATTCGCCTTCTCACTGGGTCAAAGTTCAACACGTGAAGCAGTTCGTACCTGCCGAAGGTACAAAATGGAAATAAAAGCTGAAGTGCAAAACATCAATAAAACTAAAAACGTCGTTTGTGAAATGACAGACTTACGTTTCAATATCATTGTTCCTGGTGAGAATTTTCATGTTTTTACTTTCCAGGCCCAGAAATGTGAAGCCAAACCTGCAGATGGAGACAAATCATCTCAAATGAGCCTCTTGTGTACCCATGTCCTCTGTGAATTGACTGCATACCATGCACGATTTTCAAAATCCATTCTGTGATATTCATATTCAAACCACACGCTTGCTCTTTGAACTATTGTTAAAATGTCAGTTTGTCTCATTGAGTCATAACAGCCCATCTCTTACCTCATGGCACCCTTGACCAGAGCAACCTCATCAGGCGAGGAGGCAATAAAGCCTCTCTGCTCCCGCAGTGGATGGAGCACCTCTCCATCCACCTGGTCCATCAGTCCGTCCTCCTGGCCTTGACCCTGCTCTGTAGACTCCTTCACCTGCACTGTGTGGCACAGACACAGGGCACGCAGAAACAGCTCCTCCTTCTCCTGATAACACCACATGAACAGGGCTTAGTACAGTAAAGAAAAAGATGCGGTTTATTATAATAAAATGAATGTATGAACAATCTTTAATGAACCACCATTTTAAATGTAACCCTTACACACACACACACACACACACACACACACAATATTCTCTATAATTATCAGTATGGATTCCTTAAAAGAAAACAACTTATAGGGCACTTTTAGAACGTACGGATTTAATTTTTAGGGCTTTATATAATGGGTATATTTTAAAACAATTTTTTTAACCAGGTTACTTTACAGATAGAACTGTCATGGTAGTGTTTTTAAGCGACTCCGCGACTACGTTCTTAATGGTCGTTAAATGTCAAAAAGCCTAATTTGTTGTTATTTGAGAAATAATGAACGTTTCATCAACATGTTTTTTTTAGATATTCTGATTGATTTTGTCTGCAAAAAGGTCACCTCTCTATGAAAAATAAGGTTTTGTACACAATACACATTTACAAACATTTTAGTTTAATGTATCCATATTTAACATTTTACGGGCAAGTACGTTTCAAACTTATCTCTGCAAAATATTGCTGCTGCAGAAACAGTTTACTATTCAAAGCCGTTCTTTGCAGCCGTCCTACTAATTGCAGTTGTTGACTGTTTTTTTACATCCAAATTCCTCAAACCTGTATATTTGCGTTTAATGTAAGAATACAGATTTACCTCATAGTTTAAGGTAGATTCCTCTACATTTGATCTTCTGTTTTAACTACACTTCTACTGGTTATTGTATATGTTTATATTTCATCTTTTGTATGTCCTGTGGGTGTGTTTTTTTATATACAGTATATATAAAAGCCATTACAGGTTTGTACCACACCCTCACATGTACTTTATATTTATTTCTTGTGATTTGCATTTGTGTGTGCAAATACAAAATGTATTCATTTACAGCCACAAATGGAGCCATATACAGTAGCTGGAGTTGAGAAAGCCCTGGATTTACAACCATTTGTGATAATTGACTTCTTATCAACATGCTTGATAATGGGCAACAGTCTGTAAATTGTTATCAGCCGCTCATGTCGAGATCAAACAGCCACATTGCTCCGCCTCCATGTTGAGTGCTTATGTTGACATGTCAAGGAGACTGCATGTGGCTGACCTATGAAGGGTCTTTCTGAGCAGCGAGCTATGTAATGGCCATATGTTGCTGCATGTGTGCCTTTTACAACAGATGGAGGGACACCACAACACCCACCCTGCCAGCTTTGTCCTGCACTTTGTTCACAGGTCCATCTGTGACACAGAATCCGTCCAACTCGGAGCTCGCGTCCGGGTACTTGTACTGGAAGCCGTCGATGCAGCACTCTATGAACTCCATGTTGTTCTGAGTGAGGGTGCCCGTCTTGTCTGTGAAGACATACTCCACCTGCAGGCAATGTGATGCAAATACATGACAGGCTCTTCCAAACCAATAAAGATTCACTTTCCCATTTAACAGGTTCCAACGATAAGATTAGGCAATCACTCTCAGAAAGCATTACACTGCATTAATCAGTTTAACGAAGCATCACCTTTAATTGAAGTAATCATCAGCCAAACCAAGTGTGACTGATGTATGGCAGCACTGTTTGAGTTAAGAGGTGCCATAAAAACAAGAGAACGGCCGGTCTGGTGTTATTATAAGCAGTTCATATTTTACAATTGCATTGTACCAAGCAGCATTGTACCACGTTTTAATGGACTCGACCATATCTTACATATTTTTGTAACTCCAGTTGTGAACTATAAGCAGGTTAACATAGAAGCCTTTTTTCCGTTACATGCTGCCTATGAATGTATGAGATTTGAGTGGTTTATGTGCAAAATAATTTCCTTGAAATTTTGAATAATGCGTGCGTGACATACAGCTGCTGTGTTCCATCTCCACATGCAGGTGTTTAGCACCCCTTGTATATCACACCCAGTTTTAAAATGGTGAGTTTGTGGAAATTAATTCCTCAATGACTTCCATTTCTGACATTTGAATGTTGTTTCATTTCATTTTGACCATCCGTCTGCCTCACCTGTCCCAGCTCCTCGTTGAGGTCTGACGTGTTGACCAGTGCTCCCTCCTTGATTTCCGGATCAAAGAAGTCTTTGTCCCATGTGATGAAAAAGGATCCCAAAAACTTTTGCATCTCAACCGTCACATACATGGATACCGGAATGATGAAGTTGAAGAGCACCATGAAGGACAGGAAGTCAGTGAACATCTTTAGGTACTGTTGGGGGAAAAAAACGAGAACACAGGCACATATTTAAATGTATATCTAAACTTGACTACATCGTGCATAACATAAATCATCATGTGTTTAAATTGCCCTGGAATATTCAATGTAACAACAAATATGAAGACATGTTGGAAATCACAATGTTCATAGTTCATCGAGGGCTAGGGAAGAAGGTTATCCGCCAATAAAATCGACCATGTCACAATGTAGGTCTGCAGTGGCCATTTCGCTGAGAGTGGTATTAGTTTAGAGCTTGTAAAACACTATAATACAATGAAACTGCAACCTCTCCAAGTTACAACGAGAAGCTTTCACAGGGTAAGTATTTACCACATTAACACATCCCTTCTAGGTACAGTAACATTTGCAATAAAGATAATACAGAGTACTGGTGCAATGCTACCAAGACCTATTAGCTATTCTTCTCCCGGTGGGAATTTGTGTACGTCTTGGTTTGAACTGTTGTGGTGCCTGTCAGACTCTGAACTCACAGTTCATTGCTTTGACAACAAGGACGGGCCGGTTTGCTCACCAGATTGGTGTCCTTCTCTCTCTGGGTTTTCTCGTTGTACCAAGGCTCATCCTGTCCGGGCTTGTTCTGCCACACATACTTAAGTGTCGTGCACACTAGGGCCTTGCTCACCAATATGCAAAGGTAAACCAGAAGGAAGGCATTGATAGACCTGAAGAAATAACAAATAAATCAAGTTAATGAGTACCAAATGTAATGTCACGTATTTTTAACTTGTTCACGTCATTTTCTCTAAACTTACTTCTCCACAGCAGAGCGTTTCTGAGACTTTCCCTGGTAGTTGAGAGCCATCTTTGTCTCCATGCCAGTGTAAATCGCCACACCTTGAGAAGTAAAAAGTGAGAAGGACGATTGGCTTTCTAGCTATCGTCACTAAAATATTGCAATAAAGTCAATATCATTTCACTCACCACAGATCTTCTGAGTGTTCTTTAAAGTTGCCCCTTTCAGCAGGAGGTTTTCTGGGCCCAAAGACCTGCACAATCACATCAGTAGATCAAACAGTTGCAGAAGCTGTGCAATCCACACACACCTCTATTCTCTAAATGGAAACCTGACAGGGAAGCTGGCCTCCACTCTAAAATACGCAGTGACAATACACAGTAGGACTGCAGTCTGGGCTTACACCAGTTCCAGTGTTCTTGAGAAAGACATTGGCTTTTGTTTATATGGTCATTACAAAGCAGTCAGTGATAGATGCCTGTGGGAGTGCTTTGGAAGCAGTGGCTGAACCCATGCCAGCCTGTTTTAATTTTTCATGTTTGTCTGGTAATGAAGAATCGATGGAATAATGATTTGTTGGCGATACAAAGGGAAACAAATGAGTGCTTAAGCAACTGTGTTTTCATTTTGCTCTCACTCAAAGTGGGCTGAGGTTGTTGTGCATGAGTTCTCTCACCTTGCTGCCGACTCCTGATCGTGTCCGTCGATGTTCATAATGCCGACAAACCTGGAACAACATGACATACAGACTTTATTTTTGTTGCTTATGTTATTCAATCTGTTAATACCAGAGCATATTTGAACTGAAGGTATCCAAATCTATGCAGAGTTCATTTACTTCAGAAAACTGTAAGTACTCAGGTGCAGAGGTTTAGGAGCCAGCTAATTAGTGGTGGTTAGCCAGCAGCATGCTGTCAGTTTCATTGACTGAATAGCAAGCGTTTGGCACCATGGCTTACACAGCCCTAGCACGTCTCAAACACCATTCTGATGTCTGGCTAAATGATAATATTCTGTCCCTTTGCCCCAAGGGGGAGCCAAAGGCTGTCTGTTGACTCAGCTGAGAGTCCGACAAGACAATAAGAATCACCTCTACGCTGGGCAGATCACAGATTACTGGAGACACCAAGCCCACACCTGCCGTTCCTAATGTGAAGCGCACACCAAGGCTTGCCAAAACCTCTCCACTTAAAAATCTACATGTTAATATTACAGTAATTTAGGACATTTTCAACTGGCATTGAGTGAAGCCATTGCCCAACGAACATAAGCAACACATGCTTGTGGTGTGAATCTGTTGGGGCCACATGATGAGTTCCTACTTGTAAAGGTCAGGCTGTGGCTGTTCACACTCGATGGTGGCGTTGAGAGTTTCCAGATCCTTCTCTGTGTCTGGCACCGTGTAATGTGTCTGAACGAGTGGAAGAGACAGAGAGAGAGAGAGAGAGAGAGAGAGAGAGAGAGAGAGAGAGAGAGAAAGCGAGAATAGGAGTGAGCATTGACTGGCTCAGGTCAAGTTATCATTATCGTCAAGTTTGCCCTCCCCTACCCCTCACACGCAGACAAGGAAAATAGGATGCTCTGCTATACGGACTTTCCACTCTCCTAATAAGCGTCACATTATAAAAACATAAAGTATAACTATAGCTAATATAACTTAATGGCACGGCCCATCTTACTTTATGGTTGGACTCTCCATCCAGACTCGCTGTGGTAACGAAACATGTGTCGTCATCTCGGCTAGACTGCAGCAGTATTAAATCACAGGGAAAGGTCTCGTCTTCCTTCACCTCCACAACATCTCCAACCTGATCAAAGGAAAACAACCAAACACAACTTACAAAGACTTTTCACAGGTTGCTTTCTCCTTCTTCTTCTTCTTCTTAGGCCCCAGATCAATAGGATTTGGCACAGGATGAGTTTAAACAATCACAGCTTTACCACCAGGGAGCAGAAGGACTCCAAAATAAACATACATCGCTGCCAATTTCCTTTCAACTTGTTGTGGCTAATTTGTTTTAACTTAAAGATATAGCATAAACAGAGCAACATGAGCATCCGTGAGTCTGACCACTGATCAGTATTCACTCCCCTTTTAGCTCTGGTTTGGTCAGCTAACATCTGACAAAATATCTGGCTCTACGGCTTGCTAAATGTTTATTTTAGCTGTTGTCCGTTTCACACTAGGAGGTAGCCTACATTGAACTATCGTGTGCGCTCCTGTGCGGGAAACAGCTGTACAAAGTTTCATACAAAGCAACAATGTTTTGGTTTTGACAGCTGGATGTAGATTCCCAGTGGTGGTTTAACATAACCAGGAGTCACATATACATATGCGTGTGTGTGTGTGTGTATATATACATACGTATACATGTATAAATGTTGTTTAATGCATGTTTAACTTTTAAACATTCAGAAATCTTTGAAAACACTGGTGCAGAGCAACAGATAAGAATACATTGGCGAACTAACCTGCACACAACACCCTGGATAAATGAATTACCATCACACCCATGTTTGAACATCTAATCAGTTGAGCATGCAGAGCATTTTCTCCCCTGTGCTTATATTCCAAACACAGTCATGACAAGCTGCCAGCAGCTTCTTACTGGCCATGTCTCTAAGGAAATGTTTATTCCAGTGGATGTGGCTGCTGAAAGGTACCTTGATCTTCTCACTGTCCTTCTGTATCCTCCGGCCTTCCTCTAGCACCGTCACTGGGAACTTATTCACCTCATTGTCAGCCTTGTGTCGCAGCCAGTCCTCGTAGCCCTACACCAACATATCAAAATAAGCATTGAGTTATTTGCTTGATAAAACAAAAAGTACAAACTTTTGTCTCTGAGGGACAGGACATTGACATCAGCATATACTCTCACACAATAAAGGTTTGACAGGACCTCTCACCAAGAGAAGAGGACAAGACACAAAGAAATGTCCGTGCATACAATATAATCTTTACATTTAGTATTTCATCATTATGTGAAAAAGAGCAGAATGCGATAGCGATTGTCCAGCAGTGCATTGGAACAGTATGCCATGAAATAATACTGAATCGGATAAAAAAAAAAAATAATTCCTGGGGCTGCAGAAGCATAAGGCAACAAAGCCTAGTGTACATTTGAAGTAGTGTAACGACCACTTCAAAAGACAGTCAAGTTTTTAACCTTGTTAGCATGTCCATATAGTGTCATATCAGACATATCACGAGCAAAATAAGCAGTCAACGCTGTTGCTTAACGGTATTTTATAAGGGACCCTAATTTCAAGGCCCACAAAGGAGGTGATATGCATTGAAACACACACAGGACCATATTACTGATGCAGCAGTCAGCGCGTGACGGTGACCAATATTGTTTGGCTCGTTTAAAGTACAAGCTTATACAAATGGATACAATTCAGGATTCTTTAAATAACTATATTACATCAGACTCAAAAAAGGTTAGCTCTAGGGGTTTACTCAATGCCAGCAGAAGAACTTTAAGATAGCGATAGAGAGATGGTGCAAAGATGCAGAGGGTAGAGACTAGAGAGGGAACCCAGAGTGTGTGCCAAGGTGGAGCTCGAGCCAGAAAGCAGAAGTACCAGGAAAGGTGATGGGAGGAGAGAGAAAGTCTGGATGAGTGATGCAGAGAAACGATGCCAGGTGGATGAAAGGGGAGAGGGGAGGCCTTCCACGGATGGTCAGTTGAACTGTACAGTTCACCTACGCCTAACTAATAGAGTCGGGCGGACCGCCTTGCTGTCCCACTTCAAAGCCTGGCTGAAGGCAGTCCAGCGCCATCAGTGAGGCCCATGTATTTTTGTAAGGAAGCACACCCACTATTGTGCGTTTCAAAGCCCTAGGAGTAGACCAACTAAAAAGCCAATGTGAGAACAATACATCTAAAGCTGGGACATGGAAGCAACAGAGTCAAAGAAATAGACCCTGCCCTTGATAATTTCTCTCTCTGTAATAGACTCTCTCTCTCTCTCTCTCTCTCTCTCTCTCTCTATTTGCTCACATTCCCATAGAGCCCATTTCGTCTTCTCCCGAATCAGAATTCATCAGCGGAGCACATTAATACGAAACCCAAGAAAGCATTAGTCACGTACTTCATACAAAAATCCCAGCAGGGAGTTATGAAGGCAGGGGGACTCATTATGTTATATGGAGAGAGAGAGAGAGGACAGGTATAATGCACTGAGGAGCATTATGAGGAGATGACAATAGAAATCACAATAAATTGTCTATGAACAACACATATCAGCATCATTAGGCAGCGTCTTACCTGCTTGATCGCGGTTACTGTAATCACAAAAAATAAGGGTAGGCCACTGGTGACTGGGCTGGTGGGGGTGTCCACTATCACCTATTTGGGGGGAAAAAACAGAGAAATGTAACGTTAACACTTCACAATAAACATATGGCGTTCAAACTGAAAAGCTCTGCATTAAATGCTAGACATGACTACAAAGTGTCACTGCAGCGTGTGTGTCTGTGGTTATGGGGGGAGGAGTGCGTGGTAATGCTGTAGAGGAAGGGGCAAGCCCTCTGAATGCAGGGTGTAGTCTGCTTCTGTGACGCAATTCTACTATTCCCCAAATGTGCTCGTCGGTAGGAAACAAGGGAGACATTTACATTTCGGGATGGAGCGAGCGAGGTTCTGGACCAAAGAACTTTTAATCAAGTGGGCCAGATGCAGAGTGCTTAATCTGCAGGCATGCCAGCACTTCTGTGTCTCTGCCAAGGCATGAGAGAGAACTCAAAGCTTTGCTGGACTCACCTTACCTGCCCGAGCTGTGCGTGAGGGAATCTAACAGTAACGTTCTCGTTTCATTGTTGTGTGTAATGTAAAATAAGTGTGGGACCAGTGATCAGGAAATCCCAAACGATCGGTTTATGACCAAGGCTCTCAGCTTAAGCCCCATCGCACAAATGGCCTTGTGTGTGTTTGTGCGTTTCTTAAAACCATCATAAGACGGATTTACCCGTGCATTTGTGATTGTGCAGAATGCAGGCTGGTCTCCCCCCTGAGCCGGGGTGCGTATTCCAGCACGCACAGACAACACATCCAGCTCGTTGGTATTCTAACCAGGAGCGTTACAAGCTGTCAGACAGACATCAGTTCAAGGAAGAGCAGGAGATGCGTTTTGAAGCAGTATCCGGTGATTTATTCACCGGTGCGTGGACTAAGAATGAAAAAAGAAAAAAGAAACTGCCGCCCGCTCAGTAATCCCGGACAGCCACATTCAGTACCCACACACACACCCACACACACACACACACACACACACACACACACACACACACACACACACACGAAGTACAAAGCCAGTGAGCTACTATCCCACCCAAGCTTTACTGTGACTACAATTAACTGGAGGATTAATTAATTACAAAGCAGAGATGGACTAGCGCACATCGGCCATTTGGAGGAGTGCAGATTCAGAGGAGAGTCTGCATTATATTTGTAGAGGTTGGCGATTCCAGTGAGACAGAAGCAAAAGTAAGGATTCTGCCGCAGTAGCCTCAGGTGTAGAGAGCCAGAGGTGAGAGTGCTCAATGCTTCAAAAGAACAGTGTGTTGTACATGAGGATGGTGGATGGGGGCTCGGTGTTAAAGACTCATTACACCTTGCGCATTGCTATAGGCTGTGTTGCGAGTGGAACATTGATTTCTTCTTGAGAACAGCTGAGTTTACCCTGGTCATGTTAGCCCTTTACTGTTTGTGATTACCAGATCCTGAAATACGGATGCGATGAACATTGGAGAAAGCTGATGGAGCATTTTTTTTGTTTACTCCCATGACTGGATTGAAGGTTAGCTGATCACAACAGAGTGCAACAAGGCCCCAGCAGGAAGGACTGAGGACAGCATGCCCCTCTGATGCAGCAGCCAGATGGCCAAAGGGAGACCACAGCACAGAGTGCTGTACAACGCCAACTTTCAGCAGAAATGTTGCTAGATGTAGATTCATCTTTGGGGCTTTTATGACAATTTTGATGGCAAATGTACAATAGAGGACTATAAAAAAAAAAAGAGATAAATGATGGTGTCTTTTTAATATCGGTTCATAAATAGTGATTCCAAAAAAGCACTTTCTTTCATCTCACACTAAAAGACTTCCCAGCTTCACAGAAACAACTGTATCAAGGACAGTCATCAATTTAGGAATGGGGTGAAAACTACTTTTTAATGCGTCAATAGTATCATTGACGCATTAGAAATCACTGCAACAGCAACATCCTGAGGAAACTAAAACCTTCACAAAACCTTCAAACAACTGTACTTCGGGCCAAACGACACACAATTCTCCCAGAGCTCGTCTTTCCCCGTTTATCCGCACTGATTGACGAGGATCCCCACCAAATGTCCAGATGGCCAAATACCTTTTCCTCCTCTGCACCAAATGCAAAGCCAAAACATCTCAGCAGTAGCAGTGAACTGTGTGCTGCTGCTGATATGCTGGTGTGATATCAGAGCTGCGGAGCGAGGCAGCACAAAACCCTTCATCCGAGCCGGGAAGTGTGTCAGAGTGAGCGACGGACAGCAGGTCCCCGAGGTCCCAGGGCAGCGCTGTGGGCCCTCGCGTCCTCTTACCCCTTTGCCCTTTTGTTCCCCCCGTCTCTCTCTCTCTCTCTCTTCCCCCCCCCCCCGCTATCTTCTTTTCTCTCTTGCACTATCATCACCGTTTCTCTTACTCTTTCGCTGCACTCTATTCTCACTCGATCAAATTCAAGCAAAGACATGCATGGCTATTTATAGCGGAGTGGTGCTTTTTTATCAGCCTGTGTCTATTTGTGGCACTGAGAACTACAAGAGGGCTTCCTGGCTGCTGACGTCAGCAGTGCAGCGCTGCAGAGAGATGGGTGGAATGAGAGCGAGAGAGAGAGAGCGAGAGAGCGAGAAGGGGAGCAACAATGACAGAAAGAACAAATGACAGGGAGAGACCAAAGGAGGGTGGAACAGATTTGGAGGATGCATGACATTTGGTTGTTGGTAAAGCATTTGCATGAAGGCTCTCAGGGGGAAGTGAGAAGGTTTATTTCCGTCTATGAGATGTGGGTGTGTACCCGTTTCTCTCTCATCCTCTCTCTCTCTGATATAATAGCAGGCTGCATGGGAAAAACTGAGTGGTTGGGATAAGGAGCCCCTCAAGAGACTGGATTAGTGGAGAAACGCCAACCACGCTGCAGCTTGGGTAAACACCGTCAGCAAACCCAGGACACCCACTGAGTCATACATCCACACATACAATGTATTCACACACAAACAAACACTGCACTGCACACATTACACACTGATAATCCTTGCGCGTTTGTGAGAGTGATGCAAACATGCTTGGTGGTTTACTCCCACATAAGTGTACTGCATTCTATCACGATAATTTCACACATTAGCTCACAACTGTCCAACAATCCAGGACCTTTATCCATTAGCTGAGGATCATATGGAGTTAAGCCAGACAAACTGGAAAATAGAGGCTGCCAACTGTAAATACTGGTGGAAACAAGGCCTGGAGGGAAAAATAAACTCTGAAATTGATCTGCTTTTGACTTGAATCATGGAATTTCTTTGCGACAGCAGATATTTCTCAGTCTAGTACAGTGTTGGACCTCTGGGAGCAGTCACTGTGAGCTCATTCAGTCAGCATGCGACTAGATAGAGCACATCCCTCCTGAGCAGCCCCAACAGCAGCACTCGTTTACACTAGAGGGCTGTTTGCCTCTATAGTTTGGGTTACCGCTAACAGGAGAGAGGTTAGTTTCCATCTCCACGGATTAGAAAAAGGGACAGAGATGATAGAAGAGCAAGTGCAGATGCAAGCAACTAACCGCTTTTTTTTTTTTTGGTTCCATACACAAATCAACAACTGCCAGATCCCAAAGAGGAGAGAGGACAGGTCACTTAAGAGCACAGAGCAAGGGAATAAGGATGCCAGTCAAAGCCGTTTGGTCAGCGCTCCTGGAGCTCTCAGTCAGTCAGCTCGTCATGAGGATGGGCACGATGCACACAAGCTGACAATGACAGATTTTAGATTGCCATATATACGTAAAACCAAAATAATCTGGTAAAACCACTCTTTTCTTTTGTGAGAATCAAAGCAAAGACAATAAAAAATATATATGCAATTAAAAAACATACTTCCATTTTCCATAAATATTTGGGATGGCCAAAAACTTTTGCGATTTTTGATAGAGAGTGAACATTCAAAATAAAAATAAAAACATTAAAATTTAAATAAACAGATATATCTGTAAACCTTCCTATCTAATTCTAGGGGAATTCAGTATTGACACGTTAGATAAAAATACAATCTGCAAGCTCCTGAGTCTTGGTACTAATAGCCCATTAAAAACCCATTAATTAGTTGGGTAATTGGTTAATAGAAGAGTTGAGTTCCATACAGCTAGCTTACAATTCAAGATGGATCCTTCTTAAGAAAGAAAGACCTTTTGTAACAATGCACTTGTCAAATTCAGATGTATAAGTCTTGACACAAACTAGGTGAGATTAATGTCCGTTTATGCATAAGTGTGTCTTTGCATGTAGATCCTTTTATAATTTGTTTCCCCCTTCCTTGATTCACTGATACCTTTATTAATACAGTACCATGGCATTATTTCCTGCTTCATACAACATCTGTCTTAAAAGGCCATGTAAGACAGCAGATTGTTAATCGATGTGTGGGACATGTGCAACCTGCTTTGATGAACACACTTCTCAGTCACGCCGTACAGTTCATCCAGTATCCGTTTCCCACCTGCCATGCCCACATGCAAATAGCCACACTTTCACACAGGAAACGAACACATCGTGCTGGTCTGCAGAACACAGGTTGTGAAGCCAAGTTGGATGAGACACATTAACCCATTGAGCTTGATTATCAACAGGCTTTAACCTGCTTCATCGGGTTGTGTGAAAAGATATCAGACATGCACACGCCTCATACACATCAACTTGTTAAACAACACCACAGTCACAGTCACAGATGACATCTATAAAGTTATTTAACAATGACGAACAAACACACTGACGTAACTTGTCCTCACCTGCACCAGGAAAATGATAAGGAAGTAGAAATTGGCAATTCTTCTAAACTGTTCAAACAGGTTCTTTGGTAGAAAGTTCCAAACTGTATACTGTGGGAGGAAAGAGACAAAAAAAACACATGCATGTAGGTCACAGAGAAATAAAGAAGGTATTACAGTTTGTGGATTTCTTTCTGCATAATTTTGCCATTCAGGCATGGTGTTTTTCTACAGAATTTAGGGAGGTTAACAAAAAGCTTGGCAAGGGGAGAGAGATTAGAGGCATTCAATATTCACAGACTCTTTCATATGTGCATTCTGTCTGAGCTGTGGAAGGGGGAGGGGGACTTCGATAGCTTGGAGTCTCTGTTCTTTGTTCTGGCGAGGGAGAAGGCCCTTGGGGGACCACAGGTATTCCATTGATTCAGATAAGCGATTTATCTCCTTAATCTGGCTACCCTTGAATGCAGAGCCGATGAACTTGTCATGTTGGGCACTATTCATATGCGTTCTGTTCTTTTATAAGTGGCCATGACTGCTGATACCAATCGGGGCTGAAGCAACACTTTTATCTGCTTAAATCCCAGAGAGACGGCTTGATAATACCCTGCCGGTAACTTGGTGCCACAATTTAAAGTGCCTGGGTAGAAAAACACAAGTGCGCGCACGCACACACGCACACACACACACACACGCGCACACTCGCAGTGAAACAGCATTAAGGCACTGTTTATGAAAGGGAACCTCTGCATGGGGATAGCGTTGAAATGCAGCGGCAGCAGAATGGCCCCATCTCATTTTGCCAGACAGAAAAGAGAGTGAAAGTAATGAGAAAAGGGGGGGGGGGGGGGGCAGCAGTGAGGGTGGTGGTGCAGTAGTACAGGAGCGAGAGAGGAGAAGCGGAGACCGGCCATTGCAAACGCAACAGGATGATGGAGAGCAGAGGCATGGAGGAGCATAAACACTACAGCCGGGGTAATTAAAGGCTGTTTACCCTGACATACTGGCAGGAGCCAATTGATTGGCCCATCCTCACTGGGACGCTCTGCACCACTATAAATCCCACTGCCGCCTTACTCTCACACCGCTTCCCCTCTCCTCATCACTGTCTTCATATCCATAAGCGAGTCAGCCAGCACCAGCACCAGCCTGAGCCTGCCGCTGACACTGAGGGGTTAGATTTGGGTGGGGGGGGGGGAGGGGGTCAATCAGAGCTCAGAGGGGAAACGACCAAATTTCCCACCCTGCCAGTACATTAATAGCAGCCGTGTATTTCACTGCTCCCCTGACAAACAAATAATCGCCTTCCACTGGGAGCGAAGAAGAGGAGCATGTGGAGAGGCAGTGGGAGGAGGAAGAAAGGAAAGGAAGACACAGGAATGTTCAGGAGTTCAATCCAAGTGTTAGATAAGAGAAGAGAAATGCTTGAAGGCAGGTGAAACAGAATACAGAGAGGAGCTGGGAAACAAACAGAGCTGTATGAATTTCATCCTGTGTAAGGCAAAGACTGGGGCACCCTGGCATGTGTGTGTGTGTGTGTGTGTGTGTGTGTGTGTGTGTACGTTTCTTACCTTGGAAGACACAATCCTGTTATCACAGAACTTGGGTGGGATGATAGCCTCATTGGTGGAAGATGACCGATGACCAACATAGATAGTCCTACTCTCTACTCTGTTCTCCACTCGGCCAAGCTAGAGGACGAAGCAGCAGAGGTGGGTAGAGGTAGAAAGAGAGAGAGAGAGATTCAGATAAAAGGAGAAAGGAAAGAGAGGATACATTAGTAATTCAAGGTACATCTCTTCACTTCAACAGAGATTAGACATTAAACGAGCCGAGTTAAATCTAACAAATATATGGAATAGAATAAATAAACAACTTGTTTTATGGTGCCAGGAGTTGTTGTGGTCATAAAAACTCTTAAAGTCTGATGAGGCCTACATTCCCCCCACAGGTCAAGTATTAAGAGATTAGAAATGCTACAGTGGTGCAGCAAATTAAAAAGACTTGAAAAGCACTCACTGTTGAGCACAAGCCAATAACTCAGAGAGGACACAGAAAAGTGTGACAGGGGTCAACGGGCCAGAATGGTGACTGTGCGAGGACTATAACTTAATTCCTTCCCTCCCAGGTGGTCGCTCGTCGATGGTAAACGAGTCATAAATGCGGACAGCCAGGAGAAAAATGCTGTGCTCTGATTTATTGGATGAGCTGCCTTGTCGTGATGCAGATGGCAAGGTGATATGTGCACCCACACGCATTAAGTGCACGCACGCCCTAGCCAAATGTCTGACGGGGTAAAGACTCAGAAGCCGGGTCAGGAGCCAGGGACACGCTGGACTAACCTCGACATGAGGTGGCCGGGGAAATTCCTCTTCTATAAAAAGGCAGGTAGGGTGAATCACAGAGCAAGTCAAGGTCTTAACTCTACAGGAGCTCGCCTTACACCAGTGTCACAAACTGTCAGGCAGGTTTTTTTTTTCCCTTTTTGAACATAAAATCAGTTTGCTGCACTGCGTGAAGCTGATTGGGTTCATTCTTCTGTGTGTGAAACAACCAGAGGCTGTAATTAAACACCGCTTCTTAACTTAAAGTGGACACATGCATACATTACCTCTAAAATAAGGTCATCATGCACTGTTACAGTTTTATAATAACAGTGGCTGGCTTCCTCATTTCTAGCCTGTCATCTGTCAACAGTGGCTTCAAGTGGATCAGTCATGTCTGAACAATGCAGAGTGTTTTTACTAAGGGCAGTAGCATTACCAGCACATAGCCAGTATATTAGTGCAGCACTACCATTAAGATTCTCCATCATTATACGGGATCTTTAATTAATCAAAAACTGTGCACAAGCACACATGCATTTTGGTTCCGTCCTGAAGAGTGGAGCCCAGAAAACTGACCTCAATATCTATTCCTGACACCCTGAGGCTTCGGGTGGACAGACACGAGGGCTGCAGGGTCAAAGCAACAAAGCCAGTATACTGGAGACATATTTGCTTGAAGTTCCACCTCATCTTTTTTTTTCTCAAGCTTTGTTCCTTATCTCACCATATGCATGAAGAATTTTCCCACCTCTTTCAAGTGTAACATAACGGTAAATAAGCATTGTAAGGTATTAGTCATAAGCTGTTGACCAGTACTGAAATCCAGTGGTTTCTGTTTTATGTGTCTGTCGTTTGTTATCGCGCTGCGCAATTAAGCAAAGACATAGGGTTATAAAAATCTATAATTTTTCCATAAGTACCTTCAATCTTCCAATCTGACCTGAAGATTCCTCATAAAAGCAAATTATACTTTCCAGATATTGGTGACACCCAACTGATTTTATCACTGTGGTCCATGAAATGTCAGCAACGCTACCTCAATTAATGAGAGTTCAATCTGCTGTTAATAATTTAATAAGAAACTTTATCTTCAAAAGGTTTACACACACACACACACACACACACACACACACACACACACACACACACACACACACACACACACACACTTAAGTCAAAGTAACGTGAAGAATTTTGTTTTTCCGTCAGTAAGTTCATGCATGCTTCGTGAATGATTACAAACTATTTTTAGTGGACTCTGGACGTTTGTACCAACATACATTAGTTAAAGGCAATATTTCAGATGGTGATTGTATACATGAATGGTTGATGATCACACTAAACTAATGATATAATTAACCTCATTTATCAATTAAACCATTAATTGACAAACTGACTGAATCAGCATCTGGAAAACAAACTTGAGCATGTTCCAAACTGCCCGTGCTTTTTTCCTCCAATTATATTATCATATAGTTATAGTCGTAAATGATTAAGGTTATGCAGGCAGGGGATCTGCTTCATTTAATACAAAGGCCAGCAACATGTGGGTTGAGGGGACGGATTACCATGAACATCTGATCCTGGACCAGACCCAGGGAATGTGTGAATTACGGCCACCTGGACAGCAAGCTGCCCAAAGTCTGTTGCTGACAAGAGGTGAGATCAAAGAGTAGCCTCACTTGCAAGCCTAATTCATGCATTTGGGGCCCAAAAAAACAGCCTACATAACTCCAGTTTATGCAATAATTAGCTTTTCATGAGCAGTCAAATAACACAAAATCCTAATTCCAAAATATTTCCCATCGTCTCTCCAGACGGGACTAGAGAAGAGAACCAAAAGGCTTATATAATGCTCCCTTATGCATGAGCAGACGTGTTCACACCTCAGTATGGCTGTCAGATCTACTATCCCCTACCCGCTCGACACACACTGACACTAATTCAGCAGGACCAGACGGACCTGGCTGCCAGAGAATGAGGGGAGAGAGAGTGGGAGGAAGAAATAGTGCGAGAGAAAGGAAGTATCCAAGGACACAAGCACATCACGGTTTTTCTTTATCAAACAACAACCAGCACCCAGAAGGAGCAGTAAACCCCATGGACTACTTTGTTCATTTGTTTGAATCAGATGCAGTGTTTCTGGCAGTTATCCTTCCTCTGTGTACTCTGAAAAATGCTATAAATGTAAAAGAATCCCCGATATAAAATAGCGAACACCTCGTATAACACAAGGAGACAATGTGGGTCCGGAAAAAAGGGCTGCGCATACAAAATATAAAACGCAAGTAAGGTACAATTTACAAAAGAAATTAGCCTCGACTTGGCTTGTGCCTTCAGGGTTACAGGTCAGACAGTCAACAGTATACGTTGGCTGGCTCCTGCTAGTGCCATCCATCACCTGTGCCCATCTAGGATTGAATATACACAAGAGCTTCAAGGTTGCAGGCCTTTCGGATTAATAAAACATAGGCAAACATTGTTGCAACTACCAACATAAGCAAGCTCTGGGCCTCAGCAATTATTCTCAAACAGAAATGTTGGCACCTACACACACATAATTAATGCTGGAAATGAGATGCTATATAAAATGAGAATGTAGATTAAGCCCTGGGGTCCTAAAGATAAGAACTATTGAACGGACATTGATTTAATGGAGATTATTCGCTGTAAAATATAATGAGGGTCAGACCACGAGGCCCACTTCATTTCTGAGCAGTTACGTGATCGCAATGCACAGCTCAAAAACAGGCAACAGGAAATGCTAATGTAAGGAAAAATAGGAGCGATTATCTATACATCGTGAGTCAAAGGTCAAACAAAGCCGTTCAATGCCAATGATGAGCAAGTAAAGGAAAAGTGGGCGAAAGTCAAGTGCCAGCATGTCAACAGCAAACAGCAGATTCACCCAAGATGGAAAAGCATCGGCAACAAAACGTGAATGAAGATCAATAAAGCAAACATCCAATGCTAATTAGAAATAAATGGTGCATTAGTGAACTGCATGACTCTGAAACTTTACATTAAATGACACTCTAAATTAAATTATGCACAAATTGTGAAATGGGCTCCAGAGGGGACAGGGGGGGGAATATAAGACTGCATTCAGCTACTGCCAAACTCCCAATGATGACTCGGGTCTGATGACACCGCGTCCTGTCACAGCATCTCACTATTCAGTGACTATCCTGCTTTGTCACAATCTGCATGCTGCTAGCTGAACAGACACTGGGTAACGACAAAAGTACGAGGCCATGTCCACTGTAACCCTAATCCATCACAGCGGTAACTCCCTCATAGCGCAACCATGGGAAACCTTTTAAATCACAAATATTAAACGAGAGATGTTGACTCAACCCTGGTGCTGTTGTCTTGTAAGAATGCATTATAATTACTCATATACATACATACACAAGGTGGACAAACAAGCATACAAGTCTTTTTTTTTCTTTTTAAAAAAATAAATAAATAAAAAAATAAAAATAAAAAATAAAAAAATCACATTTTAATTGAAGTAATATTTATTTATTCCAAACTAGGGCTGCAACTAACAATTATTTTCTTGATAAATCCATGAATTTAGTCTAACTGAGATGTAGTGGTGTAAGGGACAGTGAGACAGTGAGATTCCTGCTTGGATCACACATTTCATGCCATAAGACACCCATACAACTACTGTTATCTAAAAGCAACTGGATTTACGGTTTTTATTCACGAAGACCACCACTCATCTTAAAAGGCATCGCTCAGTTGTCCTGATCCTTGAATTGGTCACGTATCATCATGCCTGAATCTTAGGTGACACAAACACGTGACACACACACACACAAGAATAGAAACACCACATCCAGTTTCCTTTGACATAGCCCTTCTTCATTGACATTAATATGTTGCCATTTATGGCCTGCAAATCTGTCAAAGAGCATAGAGGAAGTGGTTCTGGCTCTCAGGACTGCAACGTGTGTTTAACTCTTGCGTCTTTATTTGTCAAGCAAAGTTTAACTGAAGCGTGGCTCCGGCTGCATACTCGTGCGTGTCCAGAAGAGGAGTGTTTGTTGACAAAGAAGTGAAACTGACAAGCATCTCCTGAGCAAACCGGCAAATCAAGATGCTACCACGGTGTGTAAAGGGAAAAGGGTTCGTGACAGTAGGTGTGACATTGGCACAGAGAGTTATACACCCTGACACAAATAGATATCGAGGTCAAACAAAATCAATCCTGTAACTTATTCTTACAGAAGTGCTGAAGCGAATCGAAAAGAAGTCCGCTTAAAAGAATACAGCAGCTCGCCTGCTCTTGTAACTTGGCTACAGGAAAGAGAATCCACTTAAACACATTTAATGAGGTGTGAGGGAGCCGTGTGTTTAAGAGAGAGCACTGGGGCCCTATACGCTTGTACTTCTTTGTCTCCTGCACGTGTACTAATACATAGAACAATGAGAACGACAGATTCGTTGTTAAGTCCATGTTCCTATTTGACCTTAGTATCCATTTCCTGTAATTCTCTGCACAAAAGTGAGCTGCACACAGTCTAATGCCTCATTAGTGGTACCAGTACATGAGAAGAGTGGGCTGAAGAGCGTGCGGGCGGCTCAGTCCTTTATCATATTCGACTACTTAACAACATCTGCTTCAGCGGCACCTTATCTATCCGATCAGGTTTTATGATGTCGCTCTCAGCTTAAGTGGATTCATCACAGGTCAACCTTATCTGCCTCTTAATGTGGTGCATATTAGCGGTTTTCCCCTCACCACATTCAGGACAAACCATAATAGGGAACGTCCCAAGATAAGATCTAGTGCACTGGAGTAAGTCTAGGCGTAAACATCAAATTATATTTGGAGAGTAAATACCAGAGAAAATGTCTAACCTCCAGTAAGCCGCTGCAAGAAATGTTAACAGTAAAAAAAATTGAAAAAAACGGCCTAACTGCAACATAAAGTTGCTTTTATGACTGAATAGAGTTGAGTGATGAATGTTTGAATGCAAGGGGAACGGTGCATGCGTTGAGTCAACGCTGTTAGTCACTGCAGTACTCTAGCACTCGCTTCTCTGTCCTGTCAGCCCACTGGCCCGTCTTCTTCCTGCACGCTCGCTCCGTCTCACTAATTGTAATCTCAGATTTCATCACACATCCAGGCGCTCATTGCCTCGGCTGCAGAGCATTTACAGAGGCGACATCATTTTCTGAAGAAAAATATAGACACATTAAAATCAAACCGACAGCGGAAAGTTTGTCACTACAATGACTTCAAGAAGTATTCACCTGTTACAATTCCTGTGCGAGTTCTTAATAAAGCAATTTGACATCACATGGGCTCATTTGTCTAATTTCAGCACAAAGGTGTTTTCTTTAATTTAAGACGATCTCAATGCATCTTTAAATCACACAAAACCTCATTTAGTTTCATTTAACCAGCTTTTTTTTTTTTAATACAGTAGGACCATACCGTCTCACAGGAAAACCTTATTAAACAATTCATACCATTATTATACTACATTTTCAGGTTACAACGAAACTTTTTGATATTTTTCTTGCTCAGCTTTAGTCCGTCCTCTAAATATCTATAACAAGTGGGTGCACATCTTCATCGGCACATCTTAAAAATACTTTTTTTTGGTTGCCCATACTTTGAGGCTACCGAGTCAAGGAAAAGCAGAGCCATTACCCCATCCAACAGGTGTTACCTCCATCATGGATCCCCCAACACTCGGCCTGTGGCATAGTCTACAGAGCCCATATCAGCGGCTACTCTCTCCTCTGTCTGCCGTTTGCTCTCTGCGATGAATGGCCCCACAGAGTAATAACAGTCCAACTTGAACCGAGGGCTGATCCTAAGGAGCTGTTGTGGATAGGCAAAGGCTCATTGTTCTACGAGCATCGCTGCAGCTGCACGAGACACAGAGCGTACTGTACCACGAGCTGGTACTGGCCTACATTACACAGAGTCCCTCGACAACGGGGAGGAGGGGAAACTCATCTAGACCTCGCGCTGGGAGCTGCTTCCTCAATCATTTGGTCATCTCAAAAAGAGCCACAGACGGATAATGTGCGAACTCATTTTGCAACACCTACAGTTTACAGAAATGTTTAAAGTTTAAAACTGAACATTTTGTGACTAGTTAAGAGGTAGGGCTGGTCGATGATTTCAATGGAATTATATCGTGACGGCATCCTATAGAGATATCATGACACACGATTGCGTTGTCTGAATTGATGAGCATGTACTGAAGTCAGTATGTGTGTTTCTCACAACATCTGAATTGAAAATAATTGTGCTTACGGGAAAGCCGAGTGTAGTTAAATGAAAACTATTGTCTCAATCTGATTACTATGTATTTGTGTGCATCAACAGTCAGTATATAGCTAGGAATATTCATTATTTTCTATAACCTTAGTTGAAACTTGCGCATATTTTGCACTCAAGTTCTAAATAAAATGAGAATATACTTTTCATTTGTCTAATTCACACAGGTGTATAAAGAATAGGCTTTAGCATGTGGTTATTTAATATAGACTATTCATTTATTGAATTACCAGAAAATGTGCTGCATCATATGTCGTGAACACAAACTACACAAATCCCTGGTGGGAAACCTGTGGGCACTGTGGACCATCTACCTCATCTTGTTTGCCACAAGAGACGATGATAAAGAAATGTTGTGGAACACAAAGAAACGGCCTTGTAGACATTACAGAGGGAAATGTTTCAGCAAGTCACATTGCTGACAAGAGGTCTGTGGTGGTGTATCTGAGGCACACTGTTCCTCAAAATAGAATAGTGTACACAGACTAAATAGAAGGCTAGAGCGCAGCCGAAACTTCACAAAACAAGTTCTCAGTAGGCAAGTTATTTTCTCAATGGTTTATAGTCTGAAAGCTTTCATTTACTGAGGCTTTGGTTTTGCTTTAGAGATTATATGTTACTCCAGCTTGAACTTTGTCCCCACAGCTACCATCCTGTAGACAAGTTAGCTCAGTAAGTCCTGGAGAGAATGACTAAAGTGAAAAGGACTCTTATGGAAGAAAAAGCTCCTTGCTTTGTGCTTTAAGAGCGGGTAAACTGAGCACATTTTGAGCAGCAGCCTAGTCGCACTTTAATCCATAATTAAAGAGAATTTAAAGTAGTGTAGCCATAAATGGAGTACGGTTTTTCCAGCCAAGTGCACATACACTCTGTGCATGTGTGCGACAAATCACCAGATTCAGCTTCTTACAATGAAGATGCTGGATCCAGCTGCTTTTGTCTATGTAGTGTACATAACTAAACTGCAAAATACAATGGCTTCAATCCCCCCCCCCCCCACGTCTGGCAGAGAGCCATGCAACACCAACAGAAAGGCATTTACAGTGCGTCCTAATGATGCTGACAAGATTTTATAACAATCTCTATCTCAGCTGAAGCCCTACTGATGACATTATCTTTAATAATGTACCGAGCTCCACTGGCTGTAATTGCTATTCAATTAATTATCCTGAGACACTGCATTGGAGGGCAATGGGTCTGATGACAAAAATCAATGTGGCTCTTTCCTGCTTCTCCTCAGATGGTTGATTTGGGGTTGGCTTTTCTCACCAGACGTCTTCTCCCACTGAACTGCCACCACGTTAAAAACACTCATGTTCCTCCCTGTGACGGAGCTGTACCGCCTGCATAGCTGCGAGTTTGTGGTGGAAATAACCGTTGCAGGCTGTTGCCTAGCCTGGGTGTTCATGCGAGAGTGTGTGCGCGTGTGGGAGGGGGAATGTCACGCAGCACTTGTTAAATCCTCACATGGACTTTGCAGTTTCTTTTCCGTCAGGCGACAACAACAAAAAAATAAACTGGTATGACTAACCATCACAGATGCTGGCGTCTCACCTCCTCCCTCCGTGCTCAGACACAGAGAGAGAGACAGACACAAAAAAAAAAAAACACACACACACACATCTCAGCATTCTCTTCACATCTCACTGCGAATGCTCTCTGGGTAATGCTAGAGCTGGAGCATGGCACAGAAAAATCTCTGGATGAGCCTTTATACATATATGGATGACGAGCATGCGTTTGGAGGGCTGCTAGCCCTGCGAGGATACGTGGGTCAGGAAAAAGGAGGAGTGATGTGAGCAGAATTCAAAATAAATGAAGCAACCTGAATTATTTAGAGGTACAAACTGAGAATTCAACCTAGCTTTTAAAAGGAAGTGGAAAATTGCCACAAAAAGCCATCCATGGTCCCCTTGTATCTAAATTGACCCATCCACTCCAATGTGAACCGCTACAGGAAGCTGAAAAGAGTGTCCATTAGGTGGAGGAGGAGATGGAGCGGTGCAAAGAGGCGACAAGTACACCCCCCTGGTTTCCAGTGTTTCGGGTTTGAGTCACGAAGGGCGTTCTTTACTCCCCCCCACTATATTTCATCAGCCCGCTGTCCCACCACCGGCCGTTTATTCCTTCACACTGCCACCCTCCCCACACTAAATATATTTATCATCCTGCTGTGTGTTGCAGATGAGCTCCTTTGGCTGGGTTTCCATTACTGGGCAGCATGCAGGAGACCAGATGGAGAGAGGAAGGAAGAGAAAGAAATCGGAGTAAGCAATTCTGTTCGCAAGCCAATTCACGGTGCAAGACTAATGGCGGCAAAACGGAGCACAGCTCTAATCAATACGCATCTCTCCTAATCAAACAGACCTGATAAATCAAATGGTCCTACGATGCCTTGTATGGTCTGTTGCCTTCAGAGGAGACTCTTAACCTAACTGCTCTCTAATGCTCCAATATGTTTACAACAGGTGCTACTAGCTAGAGTATATAAAAGCAAGACTGTCCTGCAATATATAAAAAAAAAAAAAAAACACAATTTGGAGCATTCTGAAGCAGGGTAAGTCATCCAGCAGAACCAAAATACAGTCATGAAAACAGCATCGGGTACAAAGTGCTTAGAATGCTGGAAATTAGACCAATTTGCATGGAACTACTGTATCGTTCAGCAGCAGGTACAAAAACATCCTCTTTTATTGCTTCCCCTGGGAAGAGTGGTGACAGTGAAAATAAATTCAACCTTGTGTGTTTACGTTGGCACAAAATCACCTTAATGTGCAGTTGTGTTAGTGTGTACACACAGGTTTGTGTGCTAGTCTCAGAACTGCCATTGCTCTTAGGTGGCCTGAGAAACCGGTTTGCAGAGCCCTGGGGCTCCCAAACGCATTTGACAGGCAACACTTCAAAACATACACAACAACATCTCCTGCCAGGTAAGGGCCTTTTTACTGGGGAATGGGTCACAATCAAGTAGAGACAGATCTGAGACTGGCAGGATCCAGTGCAACAGTCTGCAGCAGGATGGACAGGCTGAGGAGAGCTGGAGAGGAGGGCAGAAGGGTGAGGGGGAAGCCCTGCCGAGAAGGAGCAGGACCCCTGATCAGACGCACTAAATAGTTGAGACTTCACTACACAGCCTTAAAACACACAAGTGCATTGCACCCTAAAACTAGAACAACTCTCAAAGCAAGGGCAAATATGTCTTAAATGTCAAGACATCACTGGGGTGCTTGTGAATCTAAATCTAAACCAAAAGGAAAAACTGGAGGCTAGAATATCTTCACCATCGTGAAAACTGAGACAAAATACATAATATATAAGCGTTCTACGGCTCGTAAATAACCCTAAGAGGCTGCCGTTGATGTCTTCCTACATCATGTGTGGTAAAAAACAACCTTCACATCTTATACTTCACACAAGAAACCTTGAAACAGTCCAGCTAACTTAAGTTTGTTTTTGTTAACATACCCATCATATTTTGGGTTTTATTATTATCTTCAATTAATTGTTTTGTAAATAAAGTGTTCTAAAATAGAGTTAAAAGATATTGCGTTGACTATCACATAAGATAAAAAAAGCAGCAAATCACCACAATCAAGAAGCTAGAAAAAGAGAACATTTAGTAGATTTGCCTTAAATAAATCAATGATTATCTGATTATCAAAATGCTTGTTTAGCTAAGTGATTACAGAACTAATTGTTTCAGCACTAAATTCTATAATTGTATTAACTCAAAGTAATTCCATTTGTTTCACCGGCACCGTTTCCTGTCTTTGAGCGCAGGGTAAGAGTACCTGTCGAGCTTCAGTGTACTACATTACTGGGCAGCGGAATACTTGCTACAGTACTACAACGGTCAACTTCCCAAGTGGGATTTCAACCAAGCTAGAGAGTAGGAGGAGGCCTTCTGAGGTGCTGCCTGGTTGATGGTGTTTTCATGTGACGGTGCTGTTCTCCTTGCATTCAAGGCAGGGGCTCCCTCAATGAATACTATCACCGCCAGGCTCCACCTCTCACAGATCACACTGCTGCCTTCAAGGGCTTGAACGAACATCAAAGGCAACTGTGTGATTTCACATTCCTATCAGAGCATTACAACCTCTGGAGCCCCCCTCCCCCCACAGCCATCTTTACTGATTTTCCAAAAGACACACTCAGGGTTTAGCGGCCCAGCGCATCATGGTGGAAGAGTCAAGTGAGACACATGAAGCCTCCTCGGTGCCTTTTGGTATGAGCAGTTACACTCTTCCCTCTATCTGCTCTCCCGCTTCATGATGCACATGTACCCCCCGTGGGCTTCAGTGTGTATCAGGAGGCTGACAGCCAGAGCCTCAGATAACGGCGCTGTGCGCATCAATGGCAGTGTGGCTGACTGCCCCGCACAAAATATTATTTACAGCTCACACTGGAGAGAAATTACAGCAGCAATCCTCTCCAGAAGGAGGGGAAAAATCAGCTGAAATGGCAACACTTAGAGTGAGGCCAGGAGGGGGGTCAGGCACTATAATTATTATATTGCTTCCCCTTATTCACTGTCGCTATCTATACTGCTCACATAGCCCGTGGGGGATTCAAACCACCGGCAACAACAGGTTACTGGTGCATTGGAGGATGATAAAGAGGCAGTAAAGGCGGTTTAGCATTTATAAACCTGGCCTTGCGGATAGTTACTAGCCCACTCACGGCTGATTAATGTATGGGAAAAGGGCAGTGAAACCGATGGGTGAGCTTTAAAAGGGTAAGCATTAAATTGACCAATCGTGAAATATGATGTCAAAGCAGTTCACGCTGGCAAAATGCCAAATTCAACAAATCCGGTGGATGGATGCAAAGCAACGTCAGAGCAAAGAGGGGCTGTAGTGCAATTAGAAACTATTGATTTGTGTTCTTATATTGTCTGAGCGATGGTCTAAAATCCAAAGATATTCCATGTAGACAAAAAACACAACACTGAAAAGTAGCAAATCCACACATTTATAAAAGCTAAATCCAGTGACAGTTTGGCTGATTTAATGGAGAGAATAATTAAATTGGTTATCAAATGTGACTAATTGATTTAACCAGCTTACGTTAACAGTTTCAACTGCAATGCTGAGCATAAAGGCTACACAGAGTATCTTTAGATGCAGGCCATAATGTCTTTAAATAGAGTGCATATTTTTAGCATTTTGGGACCCCAGAGAGAAGCAGCACAGGTCTCTGGAGACAGGTAGATGAGATAGCCTGCTCTCTCACCAGAGCTGTAGTTCCTGGGTTGTGTTACACGCATTGTTACAGGTGAGGCTCACTGAACATGTGATGCTACGGTTCTGGAGAAGGTTGAGAGTTTACATGCCAGACAAAAAATGACTCTTAGTTTAGCTGACATCAACTTGCATCCGTCGTGACCTCCCTGCTAGCAGAAGAACTTACCTAGCAGTTAGCTAACAGAGCAATGAAGTGAGACTACCGCTGGTTTCGTGTTGCCAGGCAGTGTGAAGTAACAGTTTGCTGCAAGTTTCTCACGGATTTCCGGCCAAAATGTGGAGGGACGAAAAAAAGGAAAATACTGGGAATGCCAGTTAACATTCTTTCAGGACATACATAGTCACTGCAGTTAAAAACGCTAGCAGGAGCAGCAGGATGACATAAGCTAACAATTAGTGTGCGTGTGTGTGTGGGTGTGTGTGTGTGTGTTGATGCCAGGCACACATACCAAACGGTTCAGTCTTCTCCGTAGCATCTTCTTGTGATTATCTTCTTTGATTTTGCAACACTGGTGGACCCTCCCGATTCAACAGACGCCACCAAGGCTCTGCTTCAGCTTCTCCCGGAGAATAACTTTACATGTATGTTAGTTAAACCTGCTAGCCCCTTTAGCTATCTACTCTCTACTCTACCGTTAGTTCTAGCTATATGAAATGTCGCAGCGACGCTACATCGTTTCCATTTTGTTTGATTTCGGTATCTT
This sequence comes from Anarrhichthys ocellatus, assembly GCF_004355925.1. Taxonomy (NCBI): domain Eukaryota; kingdom Metazoa; phylum Chordata; class Actinopteri; order Perciformes; family Anarhichadidae; genus Anarrhichthys; species Anarrhichthys ocellatus. The sequence continues at coordinate 3,014,913 of NW_022280057.1, forward strand.
CTCACCATTCGCATTCTCTCACCCCTGAATATTTTCCGCGTTGCGGTGAAAGCCTACTAGTCGCGCTTTCCTTCGCTCGAGGCTGGAACGGTCCCTGACATTTCTCTCGTTGCCCTGTTGCTGAGACTCGTGCGAATCATTTGTGCCTCAAACGTTGACTCGCAAACTGCCGGAGACACTCTAAAATAAACCCCTAACTTCTCTCTTCCAAATCCCCCTTGCACAGGTCGCCTCACCTCTCCCTCTCAAACAGTTCTCACTCCAGCAGCAACCCACAAACGTCCCCACGTTCACAAGCTCCACCCGGCGAAGGTGCGGCGACTTTTCGCTCACAAGTGCATTATGGGTAATGTGGTCTGATTTTGAACTACAACCTTTCCTATTCCTGCATGTTCTTCGGGAGAGAACTGGCGGTTTGTGATTGCACTTCAGGGGTCGTTGAGCAATGAATAAAAGCCTCATTTACATTTCTGACGATGCAAAAGAGGATTTTAATATAGAGTTACAACCCTCATAAAAGAATGATGGATAAAAAGCTTTAGGTGAATATTGTACAAATATCTCAGCACAACCTTAAGATGCAGCGAAAGCAAGCAACAGGTAATATTTTATAAATAGCATATGTACAAAAAACATTGCAAACAATGCAATTGGTATACAAACATTTTTTATTACACTGCAGCCTGTAGAAATATTACTAGGCTCTGATTATTCCCCAATACTAATACTGTCTTCCCTTAAAGTTATCAGGTTTATTTAGATATTTACAGAACTTTTTGAAAAGCCTCCAACACATATGTTAAGTTTCTAGTGTCCGCATGTGTTTTGCAGGCCTTTAATGAGTTGCTCTAAGAATTGATTATTATTTAAGAGTATGAGATGTGTTTTGTGCTTTCAGGTTTAACAGCTGCAACATTGACATCTTTATAGAAAAGTTTAAGAATCAAACTTACAAAGAAAAGAAAAATAAAACATGAACAGTAAACAATTTGTAAAAGATGAATACATCGATGTACGTTTACGTAGGCTAAATAAGTTTTGTGATTTAAAAGACCGTCTTGATTTATGAGCTCTAACATCAAATGTCCTTCAGCTCTTGTTTTGTTGGCATTTGATCAGCCAACACATAGCCGCAGAGGGGCCTTTAAACCCCATGTTTACCTTAAAAAGTAAATGTTAACATGGTAGAAATTCTGCAATGTGATCTTTCTGTTTTGGAAATATTCTCTCTTCTGCATTTTGGAGTGCAAGTTGCAGGAAAGGCTATAAGGCAGATGATAAAAAAGTGTCATGTTGTAAGTCTTATGAAATTAAATGATGCAAGTTTGCTAATCTCTTTGACTTAAAGATCTTACTTCTTGCTTCTAGCTTTAAAGAGTATACCATGTGATGTTTGGGAGACTGAAAAGTTTCTATTCTTCTTGAAAACCACTGACTACTGGTGTCATCAGATAAAATGTGCCGATGTAGTGGAAATGTCTGCTGTTGTGACACAAGTTGAAGCAAATAAAAGCATAATACACTGAAATTCTGAGGAACAGGAAAGAACACCGAGCCATCTGAGGTTAACAATGTCTTGGTTCTTTAAAGGCCATACTGAGAGCGGCAAAGAATAAAAATGCATGCAAAGATTTAAATGCTTCACGGGGATAATTGATCATATTGTTCATGTTTAGGGAAGTAATGCTCTTAACAACTACTGTACATGAGAGTTATGATTTGTGTTATTTTGAGTCATAAATTATATAATCACTGAAACCTTGCATAAAAGGATTGTATCTTAACTTTTAGCCTTAAATGCTATACATTTAATGTGAAATTAAAATGACGCTCAAACAACATGGAGGTCACAAACAGAAATGTGACTCTGAGGCTGATTTGTATTTGTATGTGCATGAGTGACCCTGGCAGCTATTCGCATGTGGCAACCGGTTTGCATTTTGCGTTAGTGACGCCCTTCCTGTTGGTGAAATGTGGTCACTTTTGCAAACTGTCACATGTGAGGTAAGAGAAGAAGTATATTTACGCTGCAACATAGATATTCATACATAACTTTCTGACATTGTTCTTGCTATGAAGGAAGCCAGCTAAGTCAGCCACGGTCACCATGATTTTGTGTGTCTATTAGTGTCTGTGTGTGAATTAGTGTTCTAAACCACATTGGCTGATCATATCTATGTGGTTTGTGTTTTATGTTCAGCGGAAACTATTACTGGTCAACCCTGAGGAGAAAAGCACAAAAGCACATCTTTTTTTGAGTTACAAAATTAAACCAATTGACCTTAAACGTATTATAAGCAGTCAAAGTCAAATCAAGACTCAACGAAATGACTTGAGTCGTTAAAGGTCATTTATTAATTAAGCTTTTTTGTTTTGCAAGGTTTTACATAAGCAGTGTGGTCAACACAGCTCACATAGTGTTCAGTTCCATGGCTGACTTGTTGCTCAAGAATTGTTTGGACTTTTATAAACATGGAGCTATTAAAATCCTTTCAAAGTTAGCTCTCAAAGTCAAAATATTTGAGGGACCACCCCGTTTGCAAAATGTGGTTTCAGTATGTGCCATGACGTGCACCTCTTAGTAACATCACATCAGGAAGTAACCCGCTTGATGAACACTATATTTCCCATCTTTGGTGCAGAGAAAACACATGTATGCGTCATCAAGCCAGGGCCAACTGACATCTTTTACAACTCTGGCTAAGTACCTGTAAATGTTTACATCTTGACTGAAACCTCAAATTAATTGTATTATTTTTTAGAGGTGACAGTACTGTCAACACATACTGGACATGTTGTACTATGATACTGTAGCTACCTTACTTGTAATGAAAATCAATCACCATGAAGATGTGTGTGCTGTATATCATTAAGGTATTGCTGTTAAAATACAAAAAGTCATTCTATTTTTGTAGTATTTCTATGTTATATTATTTTAAATTATTATGTTATGTTAAAAGTGGAAAACAAAAGGATGGATGAACTATCTGTCACATCAGCCATGAACAGATACATGATAAATTGGATACTATCGCCACCATGTGGCCAAACGAAGAAATGTTTCATTTTATTTTACTGTTTGTTGAATTTTGAGAAGAACAGTCTCTTCTCCCTGATCCTTTACAGAAAGTCAAACACTTAGTGAGCTGCGGTGTAGCTAAGAGCACTGAATTCCTTGCAGGGTAATGTCATTTGTATGTGTAATCTACATCATTAAGGTATATACGCCATATAAACTGTGGGCTCATTACCATGTCCACACCTCTCAGAGTGACTGACATCAACATGACTTCAACTTACCTTTAATGTAATAGAATTCAAGACAAAACTAGAGATCATCTTGTAGCGGGATCACACCAGCCGCAGAGGAGTAAAGTGGTGGGATGATTTCGTAAACTTGAATCTTCAAGGAACTATTGGGATGTCACTGACAAACTGAAGATCTGACTCTGTCCAAATGCTCATAAAAGCCCTCCAATTTCCTCAGCCAGAGGGACCGGCTTTTTATACATGTCAAGCTATAATTGTTAAAGTGACATCGATGAATTTAAGGTAAATCTTGAGCTGTTGTTCATGCGGATAAATGACAAGTCAGCACATTTGAATGGTTGAAAAAAAAAATAGAAATATGATTTATGATTCAGGCACGGGCAAATATTATCAGACAGCAGTGATATTTTTATTCTGCTTACTGCATCCATATCCAAGGTGCATACATTGACCTTTCAACTGGTTGCTTTAATTCAATGAATGTCCACATGGTGGCAGCACAGCAACATCAATGAGATGTAAGCAACTTGTTGCACTGAGAGAGAGAGAAACCCGGAGCAGGGCTGCAGAGGTGATTACAGTTTCAACTAGAACTGTTGTAAAGTTCATTGCAATCAAAAATCTTGGATTTTTGTGTAGTGTTTTTTAAGGACTAAACTATTATAATATGCGTGCTGCTCAAGACTGAAATTGAAGTATGTTGCACATATGCACATACGGTACATGTGCAACATCTTTCAAAGGTTGCATTTGGTAAGATTTCAGAATTCAAATCCTTAAGTGAGGACATCACATGAGTCACAACAAAACCTTTCATGCATATTAAAAAGGATAAATAAATAAACTTAACAAATATATTTACTGTATGTCTCAATGTATTTCAATACAGTAAGCTGTGTGAAGGTAATTAAAAAAAAGAATTACCGCAAGGCAATCGCATGAAAATCTAAATTTCGTTTCAAAGTGAAAGTAAGGCTCAAGGAGTGATGAGAAGCATAAAATATTTGGTTGAGAGTATTGTTTGTACTGACAAATCTGAAACAAACTAAATATTTAAGACACACTTTGCATTTATTTGAGCACAACACATGGTTATTTTCAAATTATTCTAAGAGTTTGTTTACATTTCTAATTAAATAATTAATTTTTCAGTGAATGAATTGTAACCGTTGTATTTGGTACCCAGAGAGTGCTGCTGGTTCTGTGTTCTGGTCCTTGATGTACAGTATTTGGTGAATTTAGTGGACATTCCTTTACTGGTTCTTCCCCTGTGAGTCGCATTCGTAGTTCTGAATTTAAACTGACAGCCCCTGTGGAGGAGTTGGGAGACTTCCCCAGCCATCTGTCTTAGAGCAGCCCCCCTCCGACACCCCCTTCCCTCCCTCCACGCATCCTTCATTCCCACACTGGGCCTTTGTCAGCAGTTCCTGTCCCTGGACTAGGCGTGGCGTGCGCAGAGGCTGGGGCGACCGTGGGTGCTTTCAGAGGCACCTGCAGATGGGACAAAGGGCCAAGGGTGCTGGGGCTGAAGACAGATTGATGCTTTGTGCACTGGGGCTGGAGAGAGCGAGCAAGGGAGAGAGAGCAAGGGAGAGAGAGGGTGGTGGGGGATAGTTAGCTGAGAAGTTTTCAGGGAGAGGATTTTTGGGGGAACACGGGGTTGGGGGGTGAAGGGGGAGGTCTGTCACTCCAGTCTGTGTGAGTCCAAGCTTTGGAGGACCCAGAGAGATTGACAGCTTTTGTGGACTGCATCTCTGCACAATGGTCGTGCTTTAATGGGCGGTAAAGCTAGAGTAGAGCTTTGGGGAAGGTTTGGTGGGGAGGTGGTGCTTGGTAGTGGTTGCAATGATGGCGGTGCGGGGAGGCTGAGGGATGGGGGGGGGGGCAAAGGCTTTACTGCTTTGCTTGGTGGGGACCAATTCATGGGTATTCAGTCCAAGACTCGTTATTCACTGAATGCATCCAGTGGAGGAATGCAGCAGCATCAATTAGAATGTGTTAGCAGATAGCAACGCAGGGAAGAAAAACCTTTTTCTCCCTTTTGCTCACAGGACAACACAGTCCCACTATAGGAGGTGTCAGAGCCACAAAGCCTTTTTTGTGGGTCTCTCTCCATTACATTACCAGTGCAATATGTAAGGTGGGGACTCTTTTGATTTAAATTAAGTGGAAAAAACACTAAATCCTATCTTCATTCAGCAGGGATAATGGTGTTATACTCTATAAAGGTCTTTAACTACTTATGTGTGGCTTAAAATCTTCCCCAGCTCTCTTTTCACTGCACCTCAGTGTCTTACTCTCATTGGGGGCATTATATTTATTCAATGGTGGAGGGTCAAAGACAGACGGTTAAACAGAGTTGCTTGTAGCCTTAACTGCCGCATCACTTCTAATTGTGTATCAGTGGGTCAGTGGTTTGTTGTGTTGTCCCCCTGTAAGAAAGGAAGAGCGGATATGAATTTAAACAGTATCTTGTAAGGCATTGTTTGGAGAGGGCTCAGGCCACCACTTCAGACTCAGAGGGCCTTTTACTAAAAGACTCGTATTTCTATCACTTTCAAGAAAGTGATATAAAAGAGGAGGAAGGAGTCGAAAACACTTTGATGGTGATCACATGTCGGGGTTGACACACCATTCTGTGTTTTGAATGTAGAGAGGCCAGCCGCACATGCCCTCCGAACTAATTAGGCTGCACTTAATTGAATGCTTTTGAAGGTTGCACACAGCAAACACATTCTGTATTTGAAAACAATGAAAATAGCATTAATTCCAATCAGCCATGTCCCATGGTTCATTTCACTAAAACCTTCCTACTAAATTTCCAATTCATGCTATTGGTGAGAAATTTTGAAAACAGGGGGGGAAAAAACTTATTCTGCACCGACCAACTTGAACAGGCTGATTTTCGAGTTTTCCATCCATGCACTCAGCATCCATTTTGTCTCCAATTTCCTTGCTTTTAACACAAGATGATACAGATGGCATGTGCGCTGAAATAGAATTGGGAATTTTTGTTCTCCTTAGGTTTAATGAGAACTAACTGGCAGGAACCTCTTGCAGAAAGGTGTAGATTTCAATATGAGCAATTATGCTTCATTTGAAGCCAAATGAGGCAAATTTGCATCCTCTGAAAAGGGAACCAGTGTTAAACTGTATGAAAAGTGCAGTAAATTGGGGCAAACATCGCAACGTGCAGAAATGCATCTCCGCTGTAATTGTGTAATTGTAGAAGAGCTCTAAATGCACAGCCCAATTAAACTTGCTTCTTCTGCAAGGCAAAGAATTGGCAGGTTATTATGCAGCAAAGTATCAGCACATTTAAATAGCTGCCTCCCTCATGGGTGGGGATGGAGGGTGGGATCATTTGCAGCAAAATGGAATATCTGATCAAATATGGACAGATGTCTTCATACATGTGGAGCGGCTGTGAATTGGATTGGAAGAGGCAAGATGGATGGATGGCCTCCTCTAAGAGATAGAGCTTCCTGCCCTGAGTACTGAGGGGGCACAAGAGGAAGAGGGTGAGAGAGGGGGAAGGTTAAGCTCTCAGTGGGGGGAGACATTTCCCTGAAACACCAGTTGATGGGTTTCTCCCACAAAGGGTGGAGTGACGCAGTCTGCACTGCTGCAGAACAGCCTGGTCTCTGTCTGGATTAGGCCCTGCAGCACACAAAGGGGAGCTCAAGTAAACGGTTCATGAATGTTGATTAATTGATGCCATTTTTTGCAGTGTGCCATGGAGATTTAGAGGGTAGGGGTGCATGAGGGAGGTTGTGAGTAAGCAGAGAGAACTGCGATCTGAGGCTGGAAATGTGTTTTTGTGAGTGCATTTTTCAGATATGCAAATCTTAAATGGTTGCTATAGATCACAAACTGACACACAAGTTTGATTCATAACTTCAGCAGAGTTTCCTTAATCTCTCTTACTTCAGTAAACAAGACAGCTTTCCAGCTAAAAAGTTCTAAGAGCTCAATCGAGCTGGCACCCTGTGACTATCTTTGGTCTCTTTGTGCTTTGACTCCCGATGGTGTTGTCAGATGTGCCCAGCTGGCACAGTGTGCAGCTCAGGTGGCAGAGGCAGCGAGGAGGTTCCCACGATGGGGTTTAGGGGTACAGGTGTGCTGGGAGAATGAGGGTGGCCCAGGGCAAGGAGGGGCGAAGCACTGGCCCATAGCCCTCCTCAATGGAGGGATCCCAGGGGCCAACTCAATAGCCTGGGTTCCACTTGATGGAGAGAGAAAGGAACGTTTCAGCCGCTGCCCAGCAGGAAAGATCTGGTTGTGGGAGACCTCTTTCAGGACTCACTGTTTGTCTGAAGGCTGTCACAGCAGATGAGTACTCAGCAAACAGCGTGAACAAGGATTTGAACCAGAAAACCAACAGAGCCTTGACAATATTGTGATTGGGCCTTGTCTCTTTAGAGGGGGCTGAAAGCCGAATTGAGAGCAGTAACAAGTGCACATTCAGAGCAGGACGGGGATGCCTTAGGGTTGTGTTTTATGGTTTTGAGGCTTATACGAGGTGGATAAAGCAAAATCATGTTAATCTCCCTTTTCTCTTTTCTAAAAGCAGAATGGGTGTGAACCTGTGGCACTTTAATTGCCTAAAGTCTTACAAAGTCATTGTTCAGTCTTGTTAAGTCAAATGTGAATGAGACTTTCGTCAGTCCAAACAGAACACAAGTTGAAGCATTCTTTAAAAATGTAAATATAAGCACTGAAACAAACAATTACACTGAGATTATTTATGTTATTTCACCTTTTCTCTGGTGCTTTGGCTGTTGTCAAAGGATCCTATTGATGAGCCTGCTGTGGACGCCATATAGAGGATACTTTTGATTATTTTGTTCTGCAGCCTTCCAGCCTCTTTCAGTGTCCCTACTGCACCTGATGGTGTCATGTAAGATTTACAGTGCCTCTGTCAGAGACTACACAGTCATACATTTACAACATAGTTTGTATTGTCTGTATTCGATATGGGATATTTTCCACCTACCACACACGCATACAGCACGCACGCATGCACTTACACAAGACAGACACACAGTCAAGCCTGCACGCTTACCCACTTACTGTGACTCACACAAACATACAAGCACCTTTGCTTTGTCACCTGGTTTCTGCCCAGAAAAAGGGATTAGAAGAAAAAGCGCAGTTCATTCCAGTAAAGAACAAGAAGGGAAGGGGGAGGGGGGGGGGGTTGCTATTGTTTTCTCATTGTGAGGATAAATAAGACTTACGTGTGAATTAAATCCACTTTGTTGATTTAGACCGGTGTCTTTTCACACCAACAGCTCTGACAATATCAATTCATCAGCTGCTGACAACAAATAGAACGAGGAGTGGGAATCAGTGAAATCAGATTACACATAAAACAAACCGATTATATGCTTCAGTTTTGTTTCCCCTCTGACTTTGTATACATTTATCGACCTATTTATCCATTCGATGGTGAGTGAGAGGGCCATACAAAGAGCAATGTTGTCTTTTGGAGGAGTTGGGCTAACTTTGAAGGTTTCTGAAGAGAGAGGCTTGTGATGGAATGGGTCGGGAAGGACTGTGACTTCTCCATTGAGAGTGGAGGGGCACGCTGGATTAGCTTGATTTGCCTGTGAATGGGTGCTTTCCATTATTCTTGTTAGGGAGCTGTCACATCGAATTGAGAAAGTGAAAACCTCCTTTTATCAACCTTTTCCAAGTGAAACTGAACGGACAATCAATAACTGAATTCAGGCCCAGGGGGAAAGTCAAGCAGAATGATATGGGGCTGTTATAAAGGGGGGGGGGGGGGGGGGGGGGGGGGG
>NW_022280057.1:3024086-3032618 GCF_004355925.1 Anarrhichthys ocellatus
GGTATCTGTCAAATTGCTAATGGAAAAAAGCAGATAACTGATGTAATTTTGGCTCCAGATGCTGCTGAGATTAATGGAAAACTGAAGATAAAGAAATGCAGTCATAGTGGTACACATAAAATTAGGTCTGTTTAGCACGAGTAATAAAATGGTAATTAAAATTGAATTACAAGAATACAACTGCTACAAATAATAATCGTAATATGTATTAATAATGATTTAAAGAAAATCTATATTTGTTGGACAAAACAGGTGCTTTTAAGAAATACAGCAAATCGCAAAAGTGTAATTTCCTATATCTAAACTGAAATTCAAAATACTTTAAAAAAAAACTTTTGAAACATTGTACTTTCATGGTATGGTGGTATAATTATTGCTTAGATATTAGCACAAAATGTGTTTTAATTTATTTGACAATATATTTGTCATATTATGATTGTGATCATTTCGCAACAAGTTCAAGACCAAACAAACCGGGAATGCCTCACTTTTTATATAAGAATGACACCATATTGTTTTGGAGTTTCATTATATTGACCTTATTGTGCCATTGTGCTTGTTCTGACACCGTGATAATGCCTGAATACAGAGGGAATTATGCTCTGTATAAATAGATCCCATAGTCAAGGATCGCTTCAATTATCCCTCTACACATTGACAACATGAACAGAATAAAAACTAAAGCCTTAGTCCAAGCTGGTCTCAAGGCGCTCTTCAAACATTGTTTTGGCTTTTGTTAGAGGGGCAGAGGAACATCAGCAGCATCAATGGTAATAGAGAAAAGAAATACATTCATCTGATACATTAACTGCTCTTATACAATCAAAGCATTCATTGAGAAAAAAGCTAAAGAAAAGTAATTCAATTACATTAATAGTTGTTTTAAACTGCATTTGAGTGAATCTTTAAACCGTTTAGCGTGTTTGTATTTTCTCTCTAATATATAATTCTTATATTGTAATCCTGTTGTATTTTCCGTTCTAAATATTTATTTAAGTGTTAACAGCAATTTTGTATCATATTAAATTACACATTTTATCATGGCGAAGGGCTTCCACACCCGAACCATTATTCAACAAATGTTCTCATATTGCTGCCCCCAATTTTTACGCTGGTTGGAGAAAATGAATCGGATCGTTTGGCCTCATCAATCAATTTGGTAATTGATGTCTTAATCGTTATACAGTTAATTGAGCACCTTGATTGTTGCCTGTCATTGTTCAAAGTACCAGCCTGCAGCAGTTTTGGGGAAATTAGAACAAACGACGTGAATTTTATTGCTTACTTACTGTAGCCACTTTTCAACATATTGAGAACACACTAAAAGCAAAAAGGTGTTTTTGAAGAACAACTGCTGCTATTTCGGAAAACGTATCTCAAAAATAACCGCATAATGATTTTGGTGAGAGCTCCTATTCCCGCCAATAAGAGCATGTGAGGTTTTCATCAGCGTAATTGTCATCCATCCATCTTCTGTGCACAGTGAGTTGATAACAGCCAATGAAAAATGACTCATGACTGTAATGAGTGTCTCACCTCTGAGTGGTAACCACGTTAGCAGCCTTCTGTGGAACAGCAATTCCCCATTTATTCCACTTCACTGTCTTTTCTCCACCTCATATACCCTCTTACCTTCGAATTAAACGTAAGAAATCCCTCTTTTCTCAATGCAACCGGTCCTGACATTGGTTAAACACTAAAGGTCCGGGCTAGCAGGAGATAGGTGTAGGATAGCGGTTAGGGCTCAGGGGGACTGTGGGGGAGGGGAAGAGTCCTTAATTGAGTTACAGAATACTTTAATTACGACTGTTTCCCACATTCCTGCTCTTAACGCTTCACACACAATATGAGCCACTAAGGGGGAAAAAAAACACCCGGTTCCAGCCCCGGAGTGCAGCTGCAAGGCAATTATCATCAAGCACCCCTGCATCTGTGTACAAACAATCCCACAGCTGCTGGCATTGATACTGTATATGCAGAGCAGAGCAGAGAAAGCCCAGGTTGACCCCAGGGCCCCACTATCGTCTCCAAGACCATGACCTATTCATCTGGGAGGTATTTGTGACACCTATGAACACTCGACCTGTTTACAATTTCAAATGAGCTGTCGCATTATGTTTACCACAGTGGACTCTCTTCTTCAGAACATTGTATACATGTTTGTATCATATTGCAAAAACACTGAAATCATTAAGTCCCTATAGTACTTGTCTAAAGTGTAAATTCCCTCTTGCTCTAAATATTCTATTCAGACAAGTGTAATTTGGCCCCTCTCTAAGAAACAACTTACCAGAGACGGACATATAGCCTACAAAAGCTTTGAGCGTTAAAGCCCCCGTGCTCTTTTCTTCTCCTTTAAGCCATTAACATACTTTTCCCTTTTTTGTCCTCCGAAGTAGCTTCAGGGTTGGAAACATAACATATTATTCCACACCATATGACAGTATCACATATATTCTGTATCAGCTTGTTGCAGCTCTTCATTAAAGCTATGTGTTGCTTACACATGGTGAAATATTCAAACCCTACTCCATGTTGCATCTTTCCATCAAAAATAAATATTCTGGATGTTTTGTGCGTTATTGTTCACACATTTCCCCAGAAAGAAATTCAGCACAAACATATTTGGTATCTTTGAATTTAGAATATTATTATGCGAGTTTGAACAATGTTCTGGCTGCATAGAATGAGTTTTTAAAGACTGAACCACCTGCAGGTCTGCACGGTTTAACAGATTTTAATCTAGAATTACTGCATGTAATAGTTTACATCCAGCCACAATTCATCCAGACACAGGACATTTTTTAACCTGCAAACAAAATAAAATGCATTTAGCTGTTGCTACAGGAATTCAAATGTGTGTTTGCGGTTGTTGCCGTATGTGTGTTAGTGTGTGAAAGTGGATTTAATGTGTGTGACCAAAAATGTGAGTGGGCTAGTGAGAGTGAGTGAGTGAGTGGGCCTATTTGTGAGAGCAGCGTGACTGAGAGGACCACTGTGGGATCGAGGGGAGACGGGAGGATGACTTTATGACACTGAGGGGACAGGATCAGCGGCAGAAACACAGAGGGCCTGGGCGGAGGTGGAGGTGGTGTGGGGAGAGGGGCAGCCCTAGCTGTCAGCTCTGAGGGGCTGCTGGAAGACTCAGCAGGAGCCCAGCTTGGCCCCCGGGATGCCTTGTCACCACGGCGAGGCCCTGGAATGCACCGACGCACAATGAGCTCCCGGGGCTCAGAGGGCACTCCGATTTGATAACCACATTAAAGTCCTAGCAACATCTGTTGGTGTGCAGGAGAAAGGCCTACTGGCGGGCTTTAACCCCCCGAAACTGGGATCATTAACCCTCAGCCCTGTGAGAGAAGGGGGACAACAGCCCTCTATTTGTCAGCCGCCCTGCACAGGGCTGCGGGGGCTAATATTTTACCAAAAACAGCGTGAGAAGAGAAGCGGCCCTGGGCACCATGGAGAGTGCCCCTTCACAGTTTACTCACAAATTAGCAGGATGGTACAGTTTGTTTTACTTTATGGAACTCACAAAATAACATAGCCTCCAAAGTAGAGGCCTCTGAGCAAGTCTTCATTTTGCATTTTGCACATCATTGAAAAAGTAAACATTCAAATTAATATTGTTCCTTTATAGCAAAACATCTCAGCAAATATCAAATGAATAGGAAGGACAGATGGACATCGTATTGATGTCATATGTATAACATTAAAATACACAAAGACGTGTGGGTATTATTTTCCCCTCTGATTTGTTAATGTGTAGTTAGAGGCGAGGGAGCCACGTTGATCGAGGATGGAGAAATAACAGGTGTCCTGTCACAAAGACACGTCTCAGGCTCCAGGATGCTCTGGTGCTTTGTGGGTCAGCGCCAAGCCTCATCCACCTCCACAGGTTTCAAAGCGAAGGCCACCTCTCTGTAATGAATAATTAAGGAAACAAAAGGCCCCCAGGGGGTGAGAGGCTGGGGGAGGAGGTGGGAAGCTGTGGAGGGCCTAATGCAACTAGGCCAGATGCAGCGAGAAGAGCTGAGTTTTTGCCCCTGCGCTTCATAGAAAACATCATCCTAAATGTATTCCCTGGAGATGAGGGTCTGCAGGAGGTGCCCCCAATGCACAGGGTCCTCAAGTGCCTCCACACAAGTAATCCCATTCACTGCAGCTCATTACATGGGCAATTAAGTGCTGGGGGGTGGAGGAGCAGCGTGGGGTGGGGAGGGCGATGGCGAAGAAGAAGTGTATATGTGAGTGTGTGTTAAAGTGTATAGAGCGGTAACCATCATTGGGTTTTAAGGATCGAAAACCCCCACCAATCCAATTCCCCCTCACCCGGCTTCGCCTTCGCTCGCCGAGCGACCCCCTCCCAGCTCCTTCACCTGGGCTGGGTCTCTGTGGACACCTGCCTCTCCTAATGAAGATCCATGGCTTCATTTCCATTTCTGGAGTCATATCAGAGACTGCCAAGCACAAAACAGGCCTGTTTCCTCTGAGGCCTGGAGAGCCGGATAGAATGACACGGCTAAGTGCTCTGGCAGAGCAGGGCAGCTGCGGAGCCTGAAAATGGGATTTGGTTGGGGGTTCTGAAGTGGGGGGCTCGGATGGAGAGGACCTGATGTTTGGATTGGCCACAATGGCAGCCGTGTGCTACCTCAGCAGCTCCTCGGCACTAATGAGGCGTTCTGCAGAGATGGAGGAGGAGAGGAGAGGGCATGAGGAGGTGGAGAAGAGGAGAACAGAGGAGGAGTGTACCACTACACACCTACCTCACACACCACTCTCGCCTCCTCCGCTGATAACAGCTATGCTAACTCTTGAAGATACACACCAAAGATCTTGTTTAACACAATGAGTACACATTCACGACACACAAGCACAGGTGTTATGATATAACCATCTTTGGGTTACTTGCTATTTCCACATAACATTTAACAAAGCATCATTTACAGCATTATGCCCCTACATTGGTCCATAATTAACGCTGTTGTCCTGTATAGCTGCCATACATAACTTTTTAAAATATAAAACAGCAGTGAAGGAAACACAAAATCAATTACTTTGGGCTGGTGCACTTTCAAATCCTATCATGAACAGAATAGTTACCGCAGAAACTTGTTTTGTTTTTTTGTCTCAAAATGGGGTGATTTACGCTTCAAGCTAAAAATGTTATATTAAAAAATATATATTTGATCTAAACCAGCCCCTTAGCTCTCCCCACCCACCGTGTGCAGCGAGCGCGTGTGTGTCTTTCAATACAGTGGTCGAGGCTGTGCTTGTTAACATGTTCTAGCTCACTGACTCCTCTCAGCACCTGGGGGTAGGGCCTCAGAGCTGAGCCAGGTGAGGAAGAGGAAGAGGAAGAGAGAAGGAAAACAAACAAGGTGACACCTCAGCCATATCACAGCTGCCTGCTCCAGAAGTCCCGCCCAGCTGCCACAGATCACTATATTCAGTGGTCAAACCAAAAAAGTCATAAGGTGGTGCCAGGAAGATACTAGTCATATGTTAGTAGCAATACTATTTTGCTTATTTGCAGAAAACAAACAAATACTCAAGTTTCAATTTGGAGTAGTAACAAGAAGAGATCAAGTGAGACAAAACATCCAGCAAGTGAGAGCAGCAAGATAAAGCAACAATCCAGTCAGTTTCAAAACACAGTTTCTCAGAGGGACAAAACCAAAAATGTCAGATGTAAATGCAGCCATGGATGTGAGGGAAAATGTAAAATACCTCAAATGAACTGCATGTCTTCTGTAGCAACCATGTAAAAAAACAGGTCAGAGCATGAGGCATAAAGTTTGTTTTCTTGTGTGCGTGTGTGTAGGGGTGGAGCCTCAATGGGAGGGGGCTTAGGTGAGGATTGTCTATGGTGTCACTTTGCGGGCCCCTCTGCACTCACCTGGAACAGAGCACTTCCCCTCCCTGGGTCTTATCAGTTCCCAGAGGAAATACCTGCCGCAGGTAAACACGACCCTTCGACCCCTCGGCCATCCACTCTGCCCCGCTCTCAGCAGACCCTGTCCCTGTCCTGGAGCCTATCAGTCTAAATCTAAGGATTAGCTCTACGACCAGCCTTAACACCCAGCTTTGAGCCTCACGTCTGCACGCAGCCCAGAGTCTGCGTTCAGACCGGGTCTTCTCACAACCACTTGGATCCTGGCCCAAACCACCTTAGATGTTGTTCTTCATGCACCAGTGAGGAAGCCTTTATCCCCCCCCCCCCCCCCCCCCCCTCCTCCTCCGTCTCCTCATCCCTCTGTCTCAAATTTAATCTTATCTACATATCACCAGGTGTAACCAAATATCCCTCCTATCAACCGAGGTGTCTTCAGCTCTGTTTTGCATTGTCACTGGAGTGATTCATTCAGGTGGAAACTGAATATAAATAATATGTCATATGTCACAAGAATCGTGCTGTATTTGCGGTGGAAGTTGCCTTCATTAGAGTATGAGAAATATGATGAATTTTCAAAGTGATCACATTAAAGAATGATTGTAATTAAAAAGGAGACATAGTCTACTTTTAATGACTTTGGAGTGTAATTAATTCTTCTACAGTATCTATAACAGAGTTTCTAATAAATGTGGGGGTGGTGATTTATTTTTAATTACTTCCTTAAGAATTTTGAAATGAGTGTTTTTCTATAAAATATGACATAGCTAGTGATCATAGTGGAGCAAATGCCACACCTTACTCATTTTACAGATGACATATATACATGCTCATGAACTCAGGCACCCATGTGAACGCACACAAGTAAATATGCACAAATGCATTTACAGCTTGTGGTCACTAAAATGTTATGTAGCTGCAGATTTTCTGTAAAACTTTCTTTCTTATACACAAAAACATAGAAATGCAGCAAGTAAAATGTGCAGAGTATATCACACCAGAGAGAGGACGTCTTAGTGGTGTGTGTTTGAACTTGTTCTACCAGTCCTGCTGTGGTGTTCCTGGGAAGATGAGGAGGAGGGCGGGAGAGGCATTGCTGATACCCCCGGAAAGGGGACTGTCTCCCAAGGGACAGCTGACCCTGTTAGAAGGGGGCAGAATTCCCACAATCCCCTGTCTGGCTCCAGGACAGAGGCCACAGGGCGCCGACCCATCGTGGCCACCCCCTCCCACTCCAGAACCCCCCCCCCCCACGTCCTCCTCACCGCTACCACCACAGGGTCAGGGTTACTCTCTCACCCCTGGGCCACCTACATCTCCCCCTCTCCCAATCCCCCTGCCCCTCCTCCACTGTCACCTGAGCCACACAGGTAAATGCTTGACTTTATTTGATGGATGCGGCTTCCCACGGCGACAGTGATGTACGCATGGCCAGAAGCCCCTCCTCCCCCTTCCCCCTGGTGGAGTCTGGAGCTGGAGTGGTGATTTTGTGCCGATAACCTCCTCGGCGCACCCCTTCTCGGCTGGGGCGAGGGAAACTGGAGAGGACAAGACATCCTGTGTGACGCACCTGAGTGTACGCCTCATCAGGCTAAAACAAAGGGAGCTCCATTCTAAAACCAGACCATTAAGACACATCAACATAACATGTGAATGTGATATGACTGTGTAATGAATAGATTAGGTTTTGGTTGCACATCTAAGAGTGTGCATGTGTGCAGATGTCTGTTGCGAACATTTTCCCATTTAGTAGGGAAACTCGTTTCATATATAAAGTCTTAACAACTGTTCTGCTCTAATAAAGAAATGTCCCCAACCAACACCTTAATTAACAATAAATGATGTTATTGTTCCTGATCAATGACAACCCCTCCCTCTATCGCCTCCCCATTATTAGCAGATAGCGCTACATTAGAGATAAGCAGGACAATGGCCGGGGTGAAGGCCTGGATCACAGTTGTTTCTTATCTCTCACCTCATCTGCAGCCTGTGGTGTCTCTGTCAGAGGATGTTGTTAAACCAAGTCAAACACTCAAACATCCTGTGGCATCACCCTGCCTATATAGTCCACAGCCTCACACACACACACGCACACACACACACACACACACAGACACAGACATACACACACATACACACCTCTCCTTTATGGCAGTTAACACTTGGCTGGGGCCTGGCCACTGTGGACGGTTCACGGGCCCGGGGATGCTGTTTGCCGAGGTGAGGAGATCCTGGATTTCTTTTGGAAGGCTTGAAATATGGTAGATTCATACTGACTTCAAGTTAAACCAACCCTAAAAACTGATTATATAAAAACCAGGGGAGAGTCTTCATGATTACATGAGCAAACGTGTAAGCAATTGTGACCGTTGAAGCCTCAGAACGGGTCAAATTCAAATCCAATTAAACAACTGGCAAAATGAAAATGATGACTCTCTTTATAGATTGTGAAAATCAATCAACTAAATTCTGAGCAAACTTCTGAGGGTGGCTCTTTTTGACCAGCTTTCATCAGCAGTAGTCCTCAAAATACTTACACGGTTGCACGCACTCGCTCGCGCGCGCGCGCGCGCGCACACACACACACACACGCACACACACACACACACACACACACACACACACACACACACACACAC
>NW_022280057.1:3032628-3060640 GCF_004355925.1 Anarrhichthys ocellatus
ACACACACACACACACACACACACACACACACACACACACACACACATCTCCACTGTGAAGGGAGGAAGCCCCAGTGCAGGCAGGTTAATATCAGGAGCACTTGACAACAATGGTGTGTTATGAGGTGCTGCAGCGGTAATAAGGTCTTTGTTGGGACTTTAGAGCACTGCCACATCACATCATTACTCATCCTGGGAGACCAGTTGCCAGTCGGCATAGCAACCGGGACTTGGCTGAAGCCAGTAGCGAGACCAGAATCTCAATGCCAGGAGAGAGAACGAACACACAAAGAATGTTCTAGTGGAAGGAGAAGGTTTACAAGTGGCCACGGTGACCGCAGACCACTGCCTCCGAGATGGGATGGAGCTGATCCAAAAGCCAGCAAATTAAAGAAAAATATATCTTTACAGGACAGTCTACTGAATTGCAAATACAATTTTAAAGCACAATTTTTTATTTTATCGAATGTTTACATAAATGTTTACATCACATTCTATCCTGCAAAATAAACTTCACATTAGTTCCGATGAAGAAGACTGAATGGATTATCACAGCAAACAGGAAATGGATTCAGCCCTCTTCCACTTCCATCCGCACCCATGTTGAGTGTGTGAATGGAGCGATTAGGAGTGGACAGTGCAGTCAGTGGAGGTATGCAGCGGTGTGAGAGTTTCATCCTGCAGGTTGTTGGGTGTGTTGGGTCAGTGTGGAGCGGTCAGCAGCTGCTGCCTGGCCTAGGTCCCACAGTTCCCAGGCTGGGGGGATTGACAGGCCAGTAATAAAATCAGGCGCCCTGGTTGGGCTGTGTGCGGCCCATTGTTCCCCCAGCAAGGCCCGCGGCTGCTGTTTACTTTCTCCCATATGCATTATTCAACGGCACAGGAGCTCCCGGAGAAAGGGGCCCCATTCAGGGATCCTCTTGCCCTTGTTTTGTTTTGCTAATTTTCAATTAAAATAAACCATCTCTTGCCAGTGCCATGGCTGAGTGGGGAAAGAGAGAGGGCCACTGTCCCTGCCATTTGGGCCGTCTGAGGAGATTAGACCAAATTTATAAATGAGAATAAAGTGGGATGTATCATTCATACTGTCAGTGATATGTTTTTCTATAGTAGGATTTAAATGGAGACAATCCGAGGGGTTGCTGTTTCAGTTGAGAGCATACGCTGGCCTCTTATTTATGTTATTGTTGTCGAACATGTCGCCCAGCATGACCTCATTTTTTTAAAAAGCGGATTAGATATGGAAACAAAAATCAAGCATCTTCAGATTTATTTTTAGTCAGCCAACAAGTGCACTTTTATTCCACTGAAGCATGAATTTCCACCCTTGAGGTTACATAAGGAGGACTCCCATATGGTAAGGGAAAGTGACAACTAATCACAAAGACAATGACTTTTCAATAATGTCTCCCAGAGGTGATTAAATGAAGCCAGCCAGGACAGCCTGGACTAATCAATAACGCTGCTGATAGCTCTCTTTTTTGAAGTCGCTTCTTTCACACAGGAGGGGGTTGAGGCAACCTTGTGGAGTGCAGGGACAGATGCGGTGACAGTGGGGAACTAGCAGAGTTAAAGATTCACCACACATCTGTCACTTCAGCCGGGGCAGCAGCTCATAGTCTGCCCCCGCTGACAGCCTGCCTGCCTGCCTGCCTGCCTGCCGCCATGCCTACCTGTGGCTGTGGTTTGTTGCTAAGCTTTACCATCTGCCTTTCCTTTGGGGTCTCCGTTTGCTTGATCCCCTACATGTCCCCTCTAACATGTCCCCTTAACCTTTACCATTCTATTTCAATTTTCTTATCATGTGAACCCCCGCTAACACCCTTACACACAAACACCTATTTCACATCCTCCTCTGAAACTACCTCTTTAAAACATTCTGGAAAGCACTCCTAATTGGCCGCTCTCCCAAAGCCCTCACTCTCGCTACCTGTCAAATGCTGATAATGACAGAGTTTAGCAGCAACCTGTTGTGGCCTGTTTTGGGTCTTACAGCAGCCAACATTCATTCAAGAAAATCATTTACCACAGCATATACAGTAGGCCTACATGTGTGTCATCATCAACTGAGGATCTGCTTCCGTCTGCAAGGAGAAATGGTTTCTCTGTGGCTGAGTGGGGATGTGAATGTGGAGGGCCTCTTGGCTTGGCTGGACACAGTCTGTTCCCCCGCTGGGTGCAGGTGAGCTCTCAATGGCAGCCCTCAGCACCTGCCCTCTTTGTTCCCTTGTTGTTGGCTTTATGGCGTGAAGGGGATCCGTCTGTCTGGCTCTCGTAAAGCCAGCGGCGCGGGGCCTAGTAAAAGCCACACTGCTGCCAGGGTATTGTGTGGGGCCCCTGTGGCTCCCTGAGTGACCCCACCAGCCAGTGAGGGAGCCCGGTTTAGCACCCACCACAACTGACGCACACGCTTAAAGCGCACCTCCTTATGGGTATTTACATTAACACAAAAAATACATAAAACGCATGCACACCGATATGTGAAAGTACATATACATCCTCCCATGTGTGTCATTGCTCCTTCCTCTTTCTTTATCTCTCACTACTGTTCTGTGGAAAATGCAAAAACTACTGAATTTGGTCAGAGTTCATTCACACCAGATTCTTAAAGTAAACTAAATATAGTCATGATGATGATAATAATAATAATAACAGACAGAAGTAACTAATAACATTTACTCAAGCACTGGGCTTTTATGCTACTTGTATGTCTACTCCACTACATTTCAGGTTTTACTCCTCGACTTAATTGATGACTTTGCAGATTACTTAACTTACAATCATCCAATAAAATGCTTTATATTAAATTACATAGCAGCATATGAAGGAAAATTACCTTCACCTTGATCAGCCACAACACTCAAATGCTACTTAAGGCAGTACTAATAATCATGCAGTATAGAGGATTACAATGTAAAAGAACAAGAGAAGCCTTCGATATTTAAGTATATTTTGGTAATAAGATAACATTTGTTAGATTTTTCTTGACTAACATTCTGTTTTCAGGACTTGTACTTGCAACAAAGTATTTTTTTATGTTGTGATAGTTCCACTTTTACTTTAGTAAGTAAGTAACAGATCGGCGTACTTCTGCCACCACTTAAAATAATTAAAAGAACAATTTAACTGCTGCAATATCTGTTTTTTTTAAATTTCCTTTTTCAACATCTGTGTGATACGACCAGTTTATGATCACAACACAGCTGTCAAGTCACTGTTGTAGTGCTACAAAAGTTATTCTACACAATAAAAGTTCTGTTTAAATTGATCAAATCTAAGAGGAAACACAAGGAATATCTTTACTTTTAAGGGCTTGTATAATAATGTATATCCAAAGATATTTTACGAAGTACTTCTCAAGTGCCGGGCTACAGTGTGTGCCGAAGAGGGTTTGTTGAAACCGTCACATCAGTTTGAGTGACAAACACTGAGTCCCAAACCCGATAAAGCAGCTCAATGGTCGTGGGAGGTCAATGATGGCACAGAAATAAGCCCTACATTAATGTTTAATTTATATGATTTTCCTGGATATGAAATCTTACTGATAAGCTCAAGCAAATTAAGTGGCTGAAAGGAGGGCCATAAGCAGCTTGGTATTTGAGATCAGGTCTTTGAGTGGGAGCATCTTAGAAACCAATTACCAGACAAGAAATAGATCATTATTTTTTCTTAGAGGATTGGGTTGTGGGGGGGTGCAAAGGTGGTTGCTAAAAGGAAGGGTGGGTTTTCTAGATTGAGGAGGGAGGGCACAATAAAGACATAATCATCTACCCTCAACTTTTCCTATCCAACTTTCAGATTTTAATTTGCCGTCTGTGAAGTGGTACCTAATTTACTTTCGCCTCATCCCTTCAATGCACCATTGTTGCCGCTGCTGAGATTCAGAGCTTCCTCTCTTAGCTCACCTCGGCGTGAAATTGGTTTAATGAAGCTGAAAGGTATGGGGCTCTCACAACACTGTGGATTCCAGTGACACTGCTTGATCCCCCCCCCCCCTCTCTCTGTCCCTCCCCCTCCACCCAGCTCCCTGTGCACTCGCATTACGGTGACAATTTATAACACACCCCACAAAAGATCCCTATCTCACACATTACATCAGTGGATATTACTGTCCCTTTGAGAGCGCCAACTCTCAGGCAAACGCCGAAGGGGAAAAAAAAGTGACTGGCCGATCAGTTTGGGTATATGGCATGCATGAGGCACTTCAAATTATCAGCCAATACCGGTATTAAAATGGATCAGATACTTGGCTCGTAAGAGCGAGAGATAGTTTTAAAAGTGGAGGGGGGGAAAAAGATGTGAAGTAAATATGAAAGGAAAAGAAGTGAGAGGTATGAAGAGGTGAAACTAATCAGAGAGAAACCTTGCCTGTTTTTCCCACCTCTTCCAATCTGACCCTGTGAAAGGTGTTCTCCTGTTACCTGTCCTCCTGGGTGTGGTTTCTAATGGGAATGGGAAGGAAGTCCTGTGGGATTATTGTGTGTGTGAGTGTGTTATGTGTGTGTGTGTAAGTTACATTAATATGATCCCCTTAAGTCATATCGCTTACTTCTTCTTGTCCCCTTTTAGGACAATCGAATGGAAATGCATCCGTAACCAAATATTCCTGCCTGTACCGCTCGTTTCTGGTGTGAGGCCCAGTTTGGAGCTGGTACTTTCTGGAGGAAAAAAACAGATAGAGGAAAAGAAAGTAAGCTACGTGACTGTTTGGAAACAGGAGGATATGCAAGGTTTCCTCCTGTGCTGGCTTCCCATGCCAGAAGTGAGGAGGAAGAACAATGAGCAGCTGTTTTGTTAAACGACATGGGTTCACAGATTTTCAAGTATGTCCTGTCAGGTAAGTCAGGTGTCAATAAAACATTGAAACAGGTTTTTCTTGCTGTAATCATTCCTCCTGTTGATATTGGCTATTGAAAGAACCCTTCCTAATGTGCATGTTTAGTGAAAAGTTTATCTGAAGCTAATATGAGATTTTAGAAGTGTAAGTTAGCCAAATAAAACAGATATCTTCCAACGCTACAGTTTTTAAAAGTATATTTGTATTATTCCTCCACTGCATCTTAGAGAGGAAAAACTGTCCATGGAGACACAGTGAGGGAATTTAATTCGAAAAAGACTTTGATTTGATTTGACAAACTCAGAGCTTCATATAGACATTTTGTCCCCCATCCCTTACACTGAGGGCACGTTAGGAAGAGATCTCTAAATGACAACTATAAACGGGACGAATGAATACAGCATGCATGTGTTCACCGACTTGAAAAACTGTCTTTAATTCCCGAGAGACAGACATAAAGATTGACAGAGAAAGAGACAGCAGAAAAGGAAGAAATAAAGAATCAAAGAGAGAAATAAAAAGAAGAGGAAGCGCAGGTTTAAAATCTTTAAGAGAAAGAGAATAGCCCAAGGAGATCGGGAAAGGGACAAGGCCGACTCACAAAGGTTTCTTTACACTGTAATGACACGGACATTATGCTGAACTTTGGCTGCCGAACCTTAAAAAGAACACTTTCACTGCTGTGGAGCACTGGCCAGCAGCATGCACTGCTGTTTGTCTTTCAAATGCCATTGTGGGTGAGGCCACTAGTGTACGCACAAAGTGCCTGTTACAACTTTCTATTCACTGTGGGATTGTGAAACTCACAAAGGAATGTCAAATTACTGTCGTATGATTTTGTGCAATTCCAAATCCAACCATCATCTTGATAGAGTTGGTAAATTAGCTTTAAACGCTTTCCTGGGATTTCATAGTCTCTGAGGCCAGTTTAGTGATAGTTATAATGGTTATACGTCTGTACATGTAGCTCTCACACACATTTACACACAGTGTGCCAAACTGTTGCATTTAGCTTCTTCCCAAGCTAAAACCTGATCTGCCATAGACATACTGGAAGGATCACAGCTGAACAGAACCACGGGAGTGCTATCTTTTACAGGTAATCACTCAATTATCAGTAAATACTTTCGCTGGAGACACAATGCCATAGAGGGGATCACAGAAACCGCTGAATGATTCACTTCAACACCACAACATGCATTCACAAAGAGGATAGCCATGTGAAGAAAGGGGAAAAGTCATTACACCAACTTGTAACTACATTCTTGTTTTGTGATGCAAGATAAGAAGTATGTTAAAAATAAATGTGTTTTTTGGCTTGACTTATTAATTCATTTGTAGCAGTAAAACCGGTGCATCAGGTATATTCAAAATGATGAACTACTCTAACTAGAATTTCTTGAAATAAAACAAGACACTGCTCTCTTGTTATATATTAAATGCATTACTCACACAAGCGAAACACCATCTAATCACCTCCCAGGTTGGCTCTGAAACTACTGCTTTTTACCACTAGTGGGAGCTACTAAACAGATGACATGAGGCTCTTGCCTGCAGGCTCCAGCTCAGAAGAAGTTCTTGTTTGAACAGTGTTGGGAACCAACATTGATTTCATGGGTTTGTTTAAAGACACAGGTTCAGACTCAGACAGCCAGGTAGATAAATAGATAGATGAGTTTGCAGGGGTGTTGGGTTACACTGATGTAGGCTGAAAGGATGAGCAAATCCAGGGTCCTTTCATTAGTCCGTAAACATTTAGGCAGAATTAAGAGAGTGGATAAGCTGTGAAACTTGCCCTGATATGCTGAGCTGTGACAGAACTGACTGAGAACAGATAAGCAGTCAAATGTGAAGTTTTAACCATCCTGATTTATTTTTTAGGTTGTGGTAGTTAGAAAGGTTAGTCAGAGTGCAGCATCTTTAAACCTGGAGTGTGAAACCACACACACTTATACAAATAGACATACAACCAAGGATGGAAACTCCTAAAGTGTTACCTGCCAGTGGTCCGTGATCATACATGTGGCCAAAAACCACGGCCCACAGTCCTTCCCTGCGGCCACTCACCACACAGGTTAACACACACCAAGTAAAACACTCTCCTCCACTGAAGCAGCCCTGCAGGCCTTCTAAATCTCACCTGGGACAACCTACCGTGAGGTAATGAGGAATTAGAGGCGAGGAAGGAGGTCTCCTGAAGATTTACAGGTTTTAACTCCTGTTACTGTCACCCAGGAAGAGCCACAGGCCTGTGGCTATATCAATAACAACAACAACCACCTTCTAACCAACACAACACCACCTCAAGACTACTGGGAGATTTGTAAAAGGGGGGGGCTTTAAATAAAGCAGCTTTAAATGGATCCTAATTTGTAAGTCTGTCATACACACTAACCCCTCAATAGTTCAATATTAAAACTCATATGAGTTATTTCGCTGCTATTTTTACTCTTTAACACTAATGCCTTAACAATCAGAAAACCACTTTTCTTCTTTCTGAGTAAGTTACCAAATCAACTATCAATAATTGCACCTATGTCACATATACATCTTTGAAATAAAATAGCAACATGATGTTTCTTTTCTTTTTCATCCAGTAAACTGCATGAAATTAGAAAATGGTAGGCACCGGGAAGGTAAGTTTCCCTATTCTTATTTCTTGAAACCTTGATTCTAGGTGTTGTTGTCCTTACACAAAATCCACAATGTCAAAATTAATGTCATGATTGATTTATAAGCAATTCAGAAATCCACATATTTCGTATTCTGTGCAAACAATGCGAAAATACAGATTATTATTATAGTCTTTATGTTTTTTGTTTTGTGCAGATAACAATGAAAGGAGGTAATGTGAGGATACATATATTGTGATGTGATGTTCCTTAAGGCTCATAAGGGTTGGGTAATCCATGGGCACTATAATTAAAGAAACCATTAAAGATTGCACAAAAATGGAAAATTACAAAGCAACCAAAAATACAATGCAACATCAATATGGTGGAAAAATAAACTATCTAAATCAAGCTGCATTTTTAGCATTTTGGCATCAATATGTTGCCGTAGTTTACCTCTAAATGTGCTATGTGTACACAAATATGGAGTCAGTAATGCACTTATGTCTTTCAGTTTGTTCTCAGACAGAGTTGTGTGACAAACCTCTATGGCCACTCCTCATTCCAGTTTGCTTCTCCCCGGAACAAGTTGGACATACTTTGATCTCTCTGTGAGGCTTCATTTACTTCTATCCATTACATGACATTACAGTCATTTAGCAGACGCTTCTATCCAAAGCAACTTACTGTACAATAAGTGTATTCAACATAGGTATTCAAGAGAACTACTAGTCACCAGAAGTCATAAGTGCATCTCCTTTTTTAAATAAGCATCTAAGAGCATAAACCAGAGCAAAAGTACAGTGCAGAAACAATCCTTCTTATGTGTTCCCCCACTTTCTGAATAATGCCGATACATTATTCTCCTTTCCCCAGATCTCAACGTTCAGCATCCAGGCCATCAGAGAGTTTGTCCATAACGGTTAGATGAAAGCCAAAAACCCACCGCTGTCATACACAGACATTACATTCAGCATCTACATGCACATATAAAGTGAGAGTGAGTGTTTTAGAGTAGTTTTATATGATGAGCAAAAGGAGCCTAAATCTTATAGGACAAAAAGATAAGCAATGTCTCTGATTTTGAGTTAAGGGGCAAACTAATATTGGCAAAACAAGCAACCCAAAATAACTACAAAAGACTCTTGAAGTGATATTTGAAATGCTTTTGTGGTTACAGACTTACAGGCTTTACTACAACATACGTCACCATCACCCAAACACATACAGAGTGTCTGACTCATTGGGATGTCATGAAAATAACCTCAGCTTTAAGAACATGCCAAATGACCTTCGTGACCTGAACATTTTCAGTGTTATCTTGAGCGTCTAAAATCATGGCTACTGATTATTTGAGATTGAACTTTTCATAAACACCAGCTGGACATTTGAACATACGCACTTTTCTATGAACTGACCTTTAAAATCGAGGGACACGTGCATCACACGCAATGACTGACACTGAATGAAAAAAGGGGCCCCATGTACCATGATGGGCTTACACCCTGGACAGGTATGTACTGCGCAATTACCAAACTAGCTGAGAGCAGGCAATAATCAGTAGGTGCCGTACTATTAAGTATGGGGCGGCGGTGCAAATAACTTTAAAAAGAGACCACTAGTGTCAGGTGTCTAGATTTACCTCACCTGACTAATTTCCCCTTCTTACAACTGTGCAGGGTGTTCTTTAGAGATGAGGACAGCCTTGCAGCATGCCGTGGGTGTGCCCAAGCATGGGAGAATGTGTGTAGGTGTGCTTACAGTTTTAAAAATAGGGCATGCCTGAGAGACAACTGACAAACCGAACGCAAGCGTGTGTTTATGTTTGTGTCGAGGAAGACCGTGTGAACATAGCTCGATCGTGTCTACGTCCTCGAAACCAGGCATGAAGTGTGTGACTTCTCCATCATCACAGACAGAGATAGATTTCAAGAATGTGTGCGTTTGTGTGCGTATGGACAGGAAAAGGTCTGGGGTACATATGCACGGGGGGTGTGTAGGGAAATATGAGGAAGTAAAGTCTGCTTGAAAACACATATGAGAGATAATGTGAGATGTTTACACTGTGTGTGTGTGCGTGTTTGTGTGGGTATGCATGCGTGTGTGTTCAGCCATGTCTGCAGGGTGAGGTGGAGGCCGATGCTTTGGCAGCAGGTCTGGCACGTCTTTCAGGCCCAAACCTGCAGAGGAGAGTGAGAGAGCGGAAGGACAGAGAGAAGAGAGGCAGAAAGCAAATAGGTGTGAGAGTCTGCCTGATTTCATGTGATATGCTTCACTTATACTTCACCATCACTAAAGCACTCCTGGCACTGTCAAACCACATACAGGTCCAGTCAACTAAATAGTGAGGTACTGTCATAATGCATGGAGCAGCAAGGTAGCAAAAAAGCTCATTACTTTTAAGTTTGCAGACCCAAAAAAGTTAGTTGTTATGTCTCTCTGTAGACATGCACTTCTTGTTTGCTTTTTGCTGGGTGGTTAGTTTCACATTGATGCATTTTTATGATTTTACTACGTTTCCGTTTGCGATTCATATCTACACATTTGTCTTCCAAGGAGCAACGAGCAAGCATGTGAGGTATCTTTGTTTTGCTTCATCATTTCACCCGGGCGCAATGCCGTTGATGAACACATTGTATTTCAGCAGTCACTCATCTCAAGGAATGTGTACTAAATGTATTTATGTGGTTCTCTCTTTAAAATATGAGATGCTTTACCCTCCACATGTCCACGCACTTCAGCTTTTATTTTGATTTAAGCTTTCAGAGATTCAGTTTCATTTCCCTCTGTCAAACATGTTGCCATCGACGTCACCAGCCGGGCTCCTCAGTCATCAAGTTGGTTTACTATAGTGTGATCAAGATTATAGGGTACATTTTTAAATGAAGCCAAACCTCTGCTGCGGATATCGTTAGATAAAAGGATTTCCTGAATAATATCCAGATAATACCTACACCTACACGGGAACACTTCTAAAGAGAGTATGTGTCCCCCAAGGCAGTAAATCACTCTACATTGTGACCACGGCACAAAAGTGACGTTGGAGAGTGTATCAACTCCATAACCTCAAAGGAAATCTCTATTCAGTGGACATAAAAGAATGCCTTAACCCACTATCGCTATCGCTGTGGGGCCGGTTACAGAAAGAGAGAATGGATTAAGAGAGACAACAGAGAGAGAAAAGTGTACAGGTGAAGTCCGATGGGTATGGAGGTTTGCTCAGCTGTGCGGTATTTTCTGCGCCCCACCCAGTAACCAAAGGCTGGGATATTTTTCCATTTCACTCCTTTCCACTCTCCCTCTCTCCATCTCTCGCTTTCATATTTGCACAGGTGAGAGGACCGCGGTCCAATAGGTGTGGGTGGGAGACTTGAAAGTCAGGTTTGCCTGGCTGGTGGAAGGAGTTCACCTGTGTACTGTGGATGGATGGAGATCTGATGGCGGGGGCCATGGCAGCCTTTTGTCTGGAGAGACAGACTGCAAACACACAAACATACAAAAGCGGAGGAATTCTCTTGACGAGCGATTCATCAAAAAAGATCATTCGTCATAGTGACCTGTGACACAGGGAAAGAGTAGGAGTAGGACGCACAACTGTATACGTGACTGAAATAAAGAGTCGCAGTGCCAAGGACACAAACGTGTCTGACAGAAATGAGTCGAGAAAGATGCACAAGTACACGCAAGATAATGGGAGGTTCCGAACGAAGGGAGGACAGAGAATAGGGAGACAGGTGGAGCAGTGCAGGAGTCATTAGGGTGGGGAGGCTTTGCACCCAGGGCCAAAAGTTCAGAGCGAGGAGGTAACCTAACCCACCATGTGCCAGAGTCTCACATGTTCCCCCCATTGTCTTAACAGGCTGAAGCTCAGGTTTCTGGAGCACAGAGAGCTTCCTGGGAGATGAGGTCCAAGCACCACCACCCGCCTCCTCACCCGTCTACCCCTTAGACCCCTCGCCCCACCCTGCAAAGGTAAACACACACTCGATAATCAAACACATACATAATGTGTCAACACATACACACGTGAGTATTAGGCAAACACGAACACGCCTGAAAAACCCGCCTTTATCATGCAAGCTCAAGCTCAAGCTCAAGCGAGACCGACACACACAGAAGTGCTCCAAGTGGGCAAATAATGTTGAATTGGTCCAAATCAAAGTGAGGCGTCTTTTTATTAGAGAAAATGATGATGAGCCACTCACAGCTTTTCTTTGAAAAAAACCAACAACACACAGCCCATGTAAAAATAATGGTAGCAACTGGAGGAATGAGTCGTAAATCACCATAATTACCATTACGCCCATGTCAAGAGCGTCTCGCTGAGACATATGAGGCAGGATTATCAGACATAAGGATATGTACACCAGAGGCAATTCCCTCCCTCCCCTTGTAGAATTCCACCAAACATAAACAGTCTTTAGCATCCTCTGACATTGTTGGGTTAGGGAGCAACTGAGTGCAAATGTCTCTATAGTTTTCTGCTACCAATGTGCGACATATTGTGATTTTACACGTAGAATAGTTTACAGTGATTTAAATTCTTTCCTTTTGTACCTTTTCACTTGCATCATATACTTCAACTAAGAAAAATACGTAGGAAGAATAACCTCACAGAGCTGTTAGCAAGATAGTTTATGGTAAAGTTGTATCTGTAAGGACTGTATTTAGCACAGTCCGTATAAAATAATGTCTCTATACTATTTTTTAATGTTAAGGAACTTTCATTTTAAATTAATTTTGGCAGTCCCTGTGGTAGTGTTTCCAAGCACCAGAATCCCTTTAGAAAACCACTCATTTTACTGCAGCATGTCGAAGGCTGCAAAGAAGCCAGATCTGGGTCCGTTCATAGCAGGCTGGTCCCTGTTGGAGGCCCCCTGTAGTCTGAGCTGAAGGAGTTTCTGATGGACCTGCATGATTTAATCTGATTTTGCTGAATCTGAGATTTCAACTCAGTGGCAGCAATGACAATCATTAAGATTAACTTTATAGAAAAAGCTAATCTTCTTGCTGATGGTCTTGTTTACTTATGTAGGTCATATAGTCATCAGTATTAAATTAGGAATGTTTCATAACCAGTTCAAAGTTCAGTAACTGTCAAGTGTCATAGTCAGTTATTGTCTAGAAGATCTCCGGGAGGCGCCCTGGAGGCCTAGGGATTAGGGTGCCAACCATGAACCGCAAAATCCTCAGTTTGTATCCGGCCGGGGACCTTTGTTGCATGTCGTTCCTTATTTCTCACTTCCTTCATTTCCTGTCATCTGTCTACTTTAATCTCTCAAATAAAGGCATATGTTTGCCATTTGTGCACTGTGGAGTGACTGTGCTGACAAGTAGTAACACCTCATCATACAGCCATTACACCTGTCCAAAATATTATGCATCGTGTGTTGCCGAAGTTTGGACCTTGAAGGCTGCCTTCATTTCCCCATGCACCTTGCAAATAGGTAAAATTGTGCCAGAAATCCCCATTCTAATTCAGATTGTCATGCATGCCACACACACACACGCAGACACATACACACAGACACACACGCACACACTCTAAATCCTTACTTTTTCTGCCTCTGTGTGTGTCTATCACTCTTTAGACACTGTCTCTCACCCACTGTAACCAGACTTGAGGCCTGTGATCCCCATGATCACTAAACACACAGTGCCTGGAATCACTGTGATGTCATTAGGATTCCATGAGGCCTACACAATGGCCGCCTCCACGACAACATAACTCAACCAGTTATAGAGTTGTGAAGAGGGAGGGGGTATTTTGGGAGCCCCTGGTTTCCAGAGGCAAAAATCCCATTCATTTTCATTCAACATAGGAAATGTATCGTGACTCACAGTTGGAGTATTAGGGTTAAATAAGCTGTCCAAAAATATTAATAACTGTGTCAAAGGTTCAAGCTTGTGTACATGCATTTTGATTTTGGCAAGATCGCATAGCTTAAAGTTATGTGACGTAACTCGCTAATGACAAGTGGAAGCAAAAAATGATGCTTAGAAAATATGATTTTATAATCTGCAGTTTAGATTAGTTCAGTTTAATTTCAGGGGGAACTTTGGTTATATTCAGCAAATGTGGTGCCACGTTTTAATAACAACTGCCTCTTCTCCGTGACGGCTGCTGGGGCTCATGGGTATTGTAGTATTTAGAGCAACCCACCATGCCAAAATGATGGATAAAACACATTTTCTCAGGAACAAAGTTGAAAAAGATAAAGAGAGACCCTAAAACTCTCACTTAAAATCACATTGCAGAAGCTCCCAAGAGAAATTAAATGAAGCATGTGTTTAACGTGTTCATACTAAACAAAACTATGCGATCTTGACCATATAATCAATACCTACATCTCTGACTTCCAAACTGCTCGTGGTATCACATCACAGATTGCTGTCACTCCCATTAGGAGGCCTTGGGCCTTGCCTTCCCGGCCATTGGTCACTCCCTGATTGCTGTTGACAAGGTGCTCAGGCAAATGGTTTCCCACTGGGAGAACAAATGACCCCACGAGTGTGAACTACACGAGCTGCAGTAGGTGGGAACTCATGCAGAACAATTTAAAGCTGCGGTAGGCAGTATATCTTTGGCATCATTGGGGGAAGATTCCATAATAACCTTTCAGTTTATTGTAATTCAAGTGGTCTAAGAGAAAACAGACTCCTATGCCTCGGCTCTGTTTTCAGGCTTTAGAAAATCTAGTCAGTGACAGGAGACTTTTTCCAATCACAGGTCATTTCAGAGAGAGGGCGTTCCCATTGGCTTTTCTACAAATGCAGATGTGTGTGCACGTCCCTTCAGATGGAGAAAGCCTGATTCAATGGCGGGATATCCTGCAGAAAAAGTTACTATTCTAGTACTGGCAACAACTGCCCACACTGCAAAGCAAAAAAGGCATACGGCTTATCAAATAGTTTAGCCTTCTGCTGCCAGACTACCATCCTGAGCAAGCCTCATGGCTGTAGTAGCTACATAAGCAACTTGCGTCAAGCATCAATTTCTCCAAATCTGTCCAATAATTTAGCGTGCTGCGTGAGCTCACTGCTGCGGTGCCGCTATAATGGCTACGGTCAGCATAAGGCTAAACTATTAGCAGCATTTTCTCTCCATCTCTTAAAAGCATCACTTTCACACTCATTATTATAGCTCCCTAGAGCATCAAATCACAGTACATCATATCAAAGAGATTCTCAGGCCCAGCAATTTGCAAAGCAAACAGGACTGTAATTCTCATAGAAAAACTGCCTAACCTTGGGTAAAACCTGAATTGCAATATGCTGAAAGGTTATTATGGAGTTTTTGCCCAATAACGCCAAAAATAAACTCTCCCAGATTTAAGGGAAATACCTTAATGCATAACAACACAAACTAAGGCCTGAAAAATGAATTCTTTAAATCAGTGCATCTCTGATACGGTATCAACACAAATGCAGCATAAAAAAGTACTTGAGGATGTGTGTCAGGTGTCCCTGTTATTTTTGTCCACCACTTGTATTTCTTCTGCTCCTCTAAAAGTTATCAAAGCTATGAGTGATGTCTGCTTTTCCTCTGCATTCTTGGAGCCTCTAAAGCACCCTGGGCCACAGTGTGGAGGTGTGAATGCTAACATCGGTCAATCTGTATGCTACAGAGAAAAAACAATCCATGCTAATCTGCCGCCACAGACAGGAGTCCTGTTAGCCCAATCAGGAGGGGAATCATCTGGAGTGGAGAGGGCTCAGAGAAGCCTAGATCAGGGCCCTGATTGCAGCAGGGTGATTTACAGCTCGAGAACAATGATGGCTGCCTGGGTCAGCACTGATGAAGAGGCTCTGACTGCACCAGCACCGACAGCACAAACTCACCTGACATTCATGCACTGATGTGCATACATGCATGAACACATGCGCTGGGGCGCGCACGTACAGAGCCACCAAAAAACTCACACTTTGTGTTAGTCGCAAAGGTACTGAGCTCGACCTTGCCAGGTTTACTCTGTGACCTAAACATGCCCCCAAGGCTTGCATTTGACCCTCTGTGTTTCACTAACAACACATAAACCAAAACAACTCAGCAAGCTACTTCCTATGAACTCAGCACAGATAAAACGGGGAACTACCTTTGCCCTGCAGCGGCGTATGTAAATACGACGGGAAAGGCTGAGGTTAGCATGAATGAAAGAAGGTGGGAGTTCAGATGTGAAGTGGGCATATGAGGGGAGTGGGAGAAAAAAGCAGGGAGGAGGGGGAGTCACCATTAAGAGTATTCTTTAGAGCATCCCCTTTGATCTGCCCGGTCATCATTTTGGGAAAGAGGAAAGACCACGAGGGACGAAAAGGTCTCTTCAAAGTGACCCTGCGGCTCCAATGGTAACGGGCTAACCTGGGTGGTGTATCAGGTCATTTTATAATAAATATAATGGTATCAATGAGCAACTTTGCAGCAATAGCGTAAATGTGATTTGATTGTCATTTTTGCAAAAAAAAACAAATTCAACCCATTTCATAAACCGCATTATTTTATTATCTCAAGCCATCAGTTGCTATTGAGATGGTCCATATTTGAATAAATACATTAAAAATCAAAAAGGTTCCTTGCAGTTCTGGGTGGGGTGCCGACTTTTAAGATTATCAAAGTTTTGGATCCAAGGACTCCAATCGGAATAAAATTTGATGGCGGAGTCTCTCAGCACAAACTTCATTATTGTAAGTTCATAAACATCATAGCCAGGGGCATGCTAAGTATGCAAATGCATTATCATGTAATTTATTGTTTAATGTTTGTTCATTGACTATGAGAATCCAGCCTTCTGCCCATACCTTTGAATAGAGATTTTCACAGATTTGACTGCCATTAAAAGTACAGAGGTCCTGCAGGTGCCTGTTAAAAGTGGATCTGCTCCTACTTGCATCTGCAGTAGATATATTGGTATTAAGAAGGAGTTAATTCAGGGTTTGTCTTGTGTGTTTTAAAGTGGCTGCACTGTTGCCCCAGGTCCTGTGTGGGAGTAGAGAGGCTGGCTTTGACATGCGATGCTACACAGGCGAGATTGCTCTCAGCTACTAGAATAGGCAGGTGAGTACATGCACATGAAACCCCCCCCACGCACACACACAAACACGTGAAAGAAGTAATTGACAGAAGGCACATGGTGGAAAGGGGATATCAGCAGTTCCAATATTTAAGAATACTATTTTTTCCTGAAAATTTCCTAAAAAGTGTTGAATGTTGAAGCACGTTGTAACGTCTGTTTTGTTAACATCTGACAGTGATACATGGGGCTTATCGGACATCTCTGACTGATGACAAAGGTTGGCAAATACATCCTGTTTCAGACCTCGGGGTCATGACTCATAACACCAAAACCAACACTTAATAGTTTGAGGGTTCAGTTGTTGTTGGCTCTCTTCTTTCACGCTGCCGGAAGAAACGGGCGTCTTCCAGCAGCCTGCGTACTGTACACCCCAGAGCCGAGGCAGGGAGGCCTGGGGAGGGTGAGAAGGCAGTGGGGGAGGTGAGAGAAGGTT
Source organism: Anarrhichthys ocellatus (assembly GCF_004355925.1). Classification (NCBI taxonomy): domain Eukaryota; kingdom Metazoa; phylum Chordata; class Actinopteri; order Perciformes; family Anarhichadidae; genus Anarrhichthys; species Anarrhichthys ocellatus. The sequence continues at coordinate 3,049,582 of NW_022280057.1, forward strand.
TTTAGGGTGCCTAGAGTTTTGGGGGCTGAGTGGGTCTATTTAGCCCCCAGCAGATTGCCCCCCTCTCCTTCCCTCCCCTCCTCCTCCTCCTCCACCCCTCTCCTCCCCCTGGCTTTGTGTGCCCTGAGCCCACTCCTCCCCCTTTTGTCACCCGGGCATTCCGCTTTGGTTAGCACACACAATGGGCGCTCAGTGCTCACCCTCCTGACACTGCATTCTGCCTGTGCACCAGGGAGTGGGCACGGGAGGGGGAGGGAATGGGGTCCAGGGGGGAGGGTTAAAGGATGACAGCAACTCACCCCATGTGACCAAAATGCCATCAAGTATCAACTCCCCCTCTCCCTCCCCCTTTTCCAAAGACCATCGTCTAACTTCACCCATCCATACAGATGGGCAGTAAAACTAGTGCCAGCGGGCCTGGTTGGCACGGCGAAAAACAAAAACCTTGTGTTCGCCAGAGCAAACAAATGAACAGGTGTCTCTCATGGCTGACTGGCGATGTGGAGCCCTGCCTTCATCCAGCTTGCCTCTCAGGGTCTGTGTGCCCAGCTACATGTGTGTTCCCTTCATCTTCATCGTGCTGGCCACACATCCAAAACGGAATTTTAAGACCTGGCTTCAGAACATTTTTGTCTGAAAATTAATCCCCTACATCGACAACGGTAAGAGTAAAATTGGCACAATTACAAGTCCAGGATTTACTGCTTTGACATGTTTATCAAATATTTGGAACTCTTCCTGGCCTCCAGCGGGGTTTTGCCCGTGCTGATATAATGGCATAGTTTGACATGTCATGGCTTATGTTATTTTGTAAATAGCTGCACACAACAAACAGATAATTCCACAACAAACAGATAACTCCACTTATCTGGGGCGATTGTGGCTAAGTGGATAGCAGGGCTGTCTTTCAATCAGAGGGTCGGTGGTTCGAACCCCGGCTCCGCTAGTCGCATGTCGATGTGTCCTTGAGCAAGACACTTAACCCCAAAATTGCTCCCGTAGCTGTGCCTACGGTGTAGAAATATGATAGACTCTGAATTGTAAGTCGCTTTGGATAAAAGTGTCTGCTAAATGAATGTAATGTAATAAACGCCCACGTCCCCAAACATAAAAACACACTCGATTGTAACTAGAGCACCTTTCATCCGTACATAGATATGACTCTGTCTTAATGGAACCCTCAACAAACACTGCGTGATCATATGTCACCTGAAATAATCTCAGGTGCAAAAAGTTGAGAATAAAGTTGCAGAACTAGACACTGAAATTGAATTCCTATTTAAGGACAGCATCAAGCAGAGGATGACTGGGTCTGTGTATGTGTGTGTGTGGCAGCAGCTCAGAGGCTGGTGGGGGGTTAGTTTGGGTTTCAAAGACCCTGCTTGTTCGTCCATATTTCACACCACGGTGACATCTTAAAGCCTAGACAGGCCTGGTTGCTTCGCCCTCTCTTTCACTTTCTGAGAAAAAAGGGGAATTGGGATGTGAGGGAGGGGGTAACTGAAATATATGCAAATGGTCCCCCAGAGGGGATACGAATTTTATGGGTTTAGAATTTAGTTCAGCCAACCTGAATAATCAAATGTGGGAACAAAAAAACGAGCCCCCCACCATCCCACCACCACAACTCCATACCTCGAGCTTCAACCCCCATCTCAGGCCTCATCTCTGTTCCCTCCTGCCAGGTCCTCACATAAGAGGAGCTCAGTACGTCCAAACTCTTATTAGGATCTCCTTACGGGGCAGGGGAATGGAAGAGAAATGAGGGACGGGGGGGGGGGGGGGCAAAGAGAAGAAGGGGGGGTTTGAGTAAAGGAGAAGAGGGGCTAGTGTACCTGATCAGGCAGAACTGCCGGCTCCTGATTACGACACCATTTTCTCAGCAGGCTTCCCAGCCTCATCCTGCTTCTGTGAATATGGAGCATAGGGCCAGCCAATCCCCTCAGCGCTCCCTCTCATCTAATGGCAGAATTAAGACCGTTTAGAGTGATTTCCTCTGCCTTCATGGTCGCACTCTGAAAGAGCTGAATCTTTTTCCCTTTGCGCCGATTTACAATGTGGGGGGTCTGGCATGCAACGGGTGAGAGAAAAGTTCTGCATGACTGAACATAACATTACAACAGGTGGGGAATTGAACAGAGTCCGCAGAACATGCCTGAGAACAATTTCATTTCACATATGCCTTGGTGAACCACTATTTCAGTTTGGTGGAAAAGTTCTACTTTTGTAGTCATGTGGATTTATGAGTATACGACCAGCTTTCCTGGGGACCCACAATCACAACCTGTTGTCTCCATCACTGTCCGTCTAGTTCTGCACACCTAAATCAGGTGGTAAAACACATACAGAGTCAAGTCATTGATCCCATTAATTTGCATGTGAAACTACTGGTTAATCCTACAAAAGCACTCTGAACCATTTAGTTTCTAATTTACCTACATCATATATTTTTCTGTTGCACTGCCACTTGACCCCTGAGTGATTTTTTTCTAAATGTATTTTGTTTGCACAGCTGAAAGCTTCATTTAGCACATAATTGGAGGGGTTTGGGTTTATAATGACCCTGAAAAGTCTTCTCAGTTCTGGTTTGAATAAAATCCTCCAAACCCGACAGAGACTATTGAGAAATGGTTCCATTAGAAGATTGAGGCTGAACAGACTTTGAAAAGTTTACAGTTCACTACGACATTAATTTGTTGCTGTTATTCAGTGGTGGAAGAAGTACTTAGATCGTTTACTTTAGTAAAAAATAGCAATGTCATTGTATGGAAATAATCCTACAAAAAAGGTCAAGCATTCAAAAGGTCTAAAACATAAAAGTAAAGTATAAGAATCAAAATATACTTCAAGTAGCAAAAGCACTTATTATGCAAGACGGCCCATATTATATAACTGGACTATAATCATTGATGCATTAGACTTAATGGAATAAAAGCCTCATTGAGATGATTTCCTGAACTCACTTTAGACACTCTTAAAAATAAATATTACATGTTGATTTTATATGATAAGAGTAGTTTTACTCACTATTACTGTGACAGTTTTACACTCCATAGTGAAAATCATGCACGTTTAATTTTGGTGATTTTGAATCGTACTTGCCCTACGACTTCTTCAACTTGATAAACTATGGGCTTATTCTAAAAGTGCACAAAGCTGAAAGCTGTGCTGTTGACCTTTTGGAGATACGTGGCTTTCATGGGACGGTGGAGATTTGTTAAACTTACATACATGTAATCCCTGAATGGAAAATAAGGCATGCCAAATATAAGGCAAGAAATAAGGCATGCCAAAGGTTGAAAGCTGATCATGCGTCAGATCAAACTGATTCATAATGACACTAACCCAAACAGGGTGTAAATCTGGACGCAAATCTGCTTAAACTCACTCCTCCTTTGTCAAACTGCATTACGTCGAGCCCATCACTCTGGAATATAACATAGCACCATATCAAACAACCACAGTTTGAACCTGTTGCTTTTGTGTTCCCCATGCTTAATGATTCCCCCTTTTTTCCTCCAACCGCAGCAGACAAATCCTTCAGCTTTATTGCCCGGGACTCAAGGGCTGCAGGTGCACAGGCCACAAAAGGGAGAAAAGGGGGAGGGGGGCTGGAGGAGGGGAAGGGAAAGAGAATGGTCAGTCGGGAGATAAGAGAGGAAGAGCAGAGCCCACCCCGGGTTTAACCTTTACACCCATCCATCCTCACCCCGGCCCCGTCCCTACCCCTGCAACACCTCTCCGTTTTGCTCCACTGCCCTGCTACACGTGACAGGAGAGGCAAACTGCGAGTGGTGCCGCCTGGCGCTACCAGGCCTCCCTGGGTGTGTGTGTGTGTGGCAGGGGACAGGGCAGGCGTGGCAGAGTGGCCATGTGGCGGTAGCAGCCCTTTTCTTCTAAACCAGTAGAGAATCAGTAATGACTACGAGCTACAGCTGTGCCCACTGAGGCTTGCCCTACCTTGCCCTGCAGTGGCCCCTCAACCTCATCTCCCCATGTTGCCCTCTGCCTCTGGCCCCTGCTACCGTTAGAGGGAAGCTACAGAGTAGGAATGTTCCGTTTTTTTCTCCTCCAAAATCTACGTAGGAGTCATCAAAAGAGATAAAAACTTAGTTATATGAGTGTTTGTGGGTTAGTAATATTGAAGACAACAGTATGGTAGGTGTTATCTATGATCTATAATGGTTTTCCTATAATTAAAGCATTAAATATTTATCAAATATTAAAGAAAATAAGCCAAAGTTTTGTACATCTCACCCTCTGAAACACAACTCATGCAGAAATATTTATGTCCCATTTTAAAAACACAGATCACTATGTGCATAGTTGAGATCAGAAATTCTACTCATTATTTTCATCATTGAACAATACATATTATTCTCTTGATTCATCGACTGATTGTTGAGTCATTAAAATCTCAGAAAATGTCCATCCCCGTTCCTAGAATCCATCTTCAAGGTGACAGTCCAAAACTGAAACGCCTGGGGAGCAACATTAGGTTCAGCGTCTCTTTCACATGGACATGTGGACAGGAGGCCAACCTTGTGATTAAAGGAAGACCCGCTCTGCAACGAGCCACAGCGCCATACTCTAAGTTTACATTGTGAAAGCGGCAAATCCTCACATTGGACAATGAGTCAATGATCTAAATTGCTGCCAATTATTTCCTGCAGATTGAAAAATCAATAAATTGAGTTACTCTTTCAGCTCTAATTGAAACGAGTTGTAGGGTTGAGTTAGTTCAACATTGGTGTAGATATTATGACCTGGGTGAAAACAGAGGGAATTTAATTTTCTTTCACTTGTACATTGTCTCTTTTACTACAACTAGGGGAAATTAAGTGGAAGTTATTTGGGTCAGTGATGGGTGAAATGGTTATTTGAAAAATTAAGAAAGTAGAGTGAGGTATTGCAGATTTTATTTCCAAAGCTTGGGGAAAAGGCCTAATATTTAAGTCATTTAAAATCTGTACCATGCGGGGACTTAGTGTATGTTTATTGCTCTTTTTGTATAACAATTACATCTGCATTTATATGTATGTGTGTGTGTGTGTGTGTGTGTGTGTGTGTGTGTGTGTGTGTGTGTGTGTGTGTGTTAGAATTATTATTGTGAGTGTTAGCTGATAGGGTGTGTCAAAAGTTAAGTCACTCAATAATTCAAAGTTTTTTCACTTTGGTAATTATTGCTGCCACTAAGTATGCGTCACACCCCTTATTGACTCTATATCTTATTCTGTCTATTTCTAAATAAATCGTTCAATACGCATGCATTTCTTTGGCAAATGTTGAGCTGAAAATACCAGTAGAGACTGGCTCAAAAAAATAAATATGATAATATCTGCAATAAAAGGCGGGGGGAAACTGCGAGAGGAGAGATGGAAGGGTTTGTTTGTGGTTTAAATGAGTCAGGCTTAGGGACGGCCTGAACAGGACACACCGTGTGAGTCACAAATTACGGCATGCTGCCAGTGAGAAAACATCTAACTGCACCTTACTGAAAAAACTCGGCGTGTCGGGTCCAAGCATCGTCCGTGCCCCCATTTCTTCCACCTGTAGACCTGAAAGAGTATTATGCTAGTGTTATTATGAGCATATAGAAGGTAACTCATATGACCTATCATGCTCTCTGTCCCACTTACACATATAAACACGCTAACCTGCCTGTGTTATCGGAGCTGCTGTGCTGGGAACACACCCTTGGGGACAGGAATAACAGGCCACTCCAGAGCATGAGGACATCTGAGACACAGTGGCACCATACAAGCATGATGACTCTTTAACGTCTCCTTATCTTCACCCCTAATCCTCCACCGTCAGCTACTGTTTGCACCGTCCACAAGTCAAGACTAAAAGCAGAAAATGGACTTTCTTAATTTTGAATGACTAAAGTCCACTGGAAAGCCATTGAGGAAGGCCTCTAGTCTGGAGGGAGCCTCATATTGAATACGGATTGAAATTTACATGACAACTTAGGAAAAATGCTTTTTTATTACTCATTCATCCCCTAAATCACTCTGCCCCCCCCACCCCCCGCTCCTTTCCTCTGCCTGAGCTATTAAATCACCATCTTGACCCTGCGACCTGGGGCCGCAACCATAAAGAGCCCCCTGTGGGTCAGAGGCCTGATTGTAACATTTGAATATGAAATGGACTTGGTTGGGCCTGGAAACAGCCCCATGCTCTGAGACGCAGGCTGACCCCCAGGAGAGAGGCCGGCCTCAGCAGCCCCGGCCCTGGAGGCTCCCTCTTCTCTCAGCGAGGATTTACTTGGACTTGAGAAGGAGGGAGAGGCAGAGAGAGGGCTGAAGTTGGGGGTGGAGGGTGATTCGGGGTAGGGGTTGAGCGAGAGTGAGGGAGAGGAGAAAGAGAGAGGGCAGACATTTGAATAAGACAAGAAGCGATTGGTGTTTGCATGACAAAGGCGCCCGCCATCTCCCCTGATTGGTGTCACAGCGCGGCACTAAAGCCATGCAGGCCCCCCCGGGGTGGGGTGATGTGTGGAGCACAGGCATGTTTATGCATCCAAGGTGTGATATTAGGGCGGGATAGTGGGGGCCCGTTGTCAAGTTTCGGGTCAAGAAGTTTGTGCGCATACTCTTAAAGGAGAAGTTTACATTATTCTGAGTGTAAATTTACAATTTCAAGTGAAAATCAAGTCCAAAATGTTGTTTTTCTCTTTAAAGACTATGCTTGATACTTTAAGAAAATGTACAGACAACTATATGGTGCTTTAATGGAAGAAGCATTAAGGGATAGATCCAGTTTATTACAATTTAGGTTTTAGGGTTTGGCACTTTTAATTTTACAAGCTAAGATCTACAACAGGGGAAAAAGCCGAAGCATTCTGGGCTTCAGACAGGTTGTAAACAAGCCAACAGTTAACCCAGATTTCTGAATCACTTACTGTTTCGAAGGAAAAACTAAACAAAATGCGTCCGAAATTATGTAAAAAATTGCCATTGTATAGATAAATGTGATTCATAGTTTGGCTGATTATTTTACTGTTCTCGGTTTGTCTATTCTTTCCAAATACGTTTGGTAACCAGGGAGTTTGAATAAAACTTGTATGATTGTCTGACTTCTTTGCCCAATCGGACTTCTATTTTGTGAAGTCGCCATGTTCCTGAATCTCAACAATTAACTTGCTGAATACAGTTTTATACTAGAAAAAATGGCCAAAGCTAAAAGATAAGTTGCAAAACATTGACTTGCTGCCTCATTTACTACCTGAACTCCCAAACCTTCTAATTATTCCACAGAGGTGCGAAGACCCCCACTGGTCCGTCAGTGAAGTCGTCAGCTACTGCAGGTGGACCTCTGGCACCACCGAGTCCTGACCGTTCATCTCATTCCTGCTCCCCCCCTTCACAACGTTTGATGGGAGCAACGACAATACAAGAACAGAGATGAGAGAGGATCATATGAGTAGGCAAATCCAGGGGCCATGAAGGGGATTTCACAGCTCAATAAGTTTGGACAATTTGTTTACAATCCCCATTATTGCGGGCCCCTTTGGGGAGTAGGTGTATATAAATATTGATGCATTTCAGATACCAGCAGATTAGCTGGGAGTTTGGTCCACTCTGGAGAAGGATGTAAAAGGACCTAAAGGGCGAGAAAAAGTACCACAGGGGGTGAAAAGAAGAAGGATGAGGATGAAGGAAGCGCGAGTGAGAGTTAGCGAGGTCACACGCACACACACTAGACACACACACACACACACACCGACCTCCTGCAGACAAAGCCTCCACAGGCTCATCTGGGCAGTGCTGCTGGCCCTCAGGGACACACCTCCAAGAGAGATGGACTGACTAACTCTCCATGGCAACTAATCAATAAGTGACAGAGTCAGTCAGGACTGACCCGGAGCCCAGTGCGCTCCACCTCCCCCCACGTTCCCAGGGTTACACTCCCATAAACCACACACACACACACACACACACACACACACACAGAGACTGGGCTACACTTAAAAAATAAAGTGCCATCAAACTGACCAGTTCCCAAATAAATCGTTCCTCCTTGGTTTGGTGCATTTAACGAAATACAATTGTTTACCATTGTTTTTGTTTTGGAGTGTGTGTATGTGTGTGTGTGTGTGTGTGTGTGTGTGTGTGTGTGTGTGTGTGTGTATGTGTGTTTTGCGCACACAAACATGAGTACAGGTTACTGAATGAACACAGCTCCTGACAATAGCGATATGATCAGACCACACTACCATTGTGTATCTGTCAATCTGTGTTCCCTCTCACTGTCCTCGACAAACACTAATCAATATCTGTGGCCTAGATGAGAGGCCTAATCTTCCCCCTTGACACCCCCTTAAATCTTTACCCCCCCAACTCTGCATTGTCTTGCAGCAGTCCCACATTCACTTCGCTGTCCCCTAGGCAGAGTATATACATCAGCACATATACACTTGGCCCCATTTTTCTAGGCTTCCAAGACAGGTCAGAAGTGGGATGTGGCAAATTAAAAGCAACGCTATGCTCCAGTGTCCATAGACAAAGTGATGTGCTCTTCAGAAAGGCACCATCTGCAGCAGACACACTTTTACACACTAGAGTTTCTCCCTCGGTGCCTGAGCTTTACTTAACGTGCATTAACAGAACCAACGATTTGTATGTAATTGCCCTTACAGGTTATTCAGGAAGAGGCCTCCTAATCCAGTTTCATTCTTGGTTGTGTGCTCACGTACATGTGCGTGTGTGGTTTTACACATATTCCTCAACAATTACAAGCAACAACAAGTTCAAGTAAACCTCAGCGGTGCTTAGATGAACAAAAAACACCAAAAGGATCCTCTCCGGATAAACTCTCTAAACATACAACCCGGGCAGCAAAAGAAAACAGAATTCACCCATTTCAGCTGTTCGTGTGATTTGTATTTGTTTTGTTTGGGACAAAAGAGGCGGTAATCCTGTCTCATATTTGACAAGTCTCATATTCACACACACCTGCTGGGACAAAGTAAACACACCTTCAGAGTCAGACACCTTAATGGATGACCCTCGAATTACAACCTAAGTCAGGATAAACCCTAAAGCAGGCATGTTGACATGATCTGGTAAAGAGACATGCCCATTCCGGATATGAATGATGAGAAGTCGCCACATCACAGCTAACGCATGTGTGTGTGCAGTGTATACAGTATGTACATAGCACAAACAACATTGTGGCCACGGTGCTTGGCGATTTGTCCTCTACCCAGTTTTAACAATTTAACGTAGATTTTTGGTTGTCATTCACAAGAACAATAAAACTCCCTCTTTACTTGCTTTCTATTTATTAACAACATTGCGGTCAACAGACATGAAAGCAACCTGAAGAAGAGAGGACAGTATGCAGGGGTTTTGTTGTTCCATATTGTCGGCCGTTGGTATTTTCCTGAGAACCTGTCGACCTACAGGTGTGCAGACGTTTGCTTTTTCGGTTTTAATTCAGTGAATTTAAAAAGGTTCGACTTGGACTGATATCCTCCTCCATGCTTTGTAACACAGGTGTTCCTGACATACCTGTCAACAGAGATCTCCTGTATCAGATCAAAAGCAAAAGCTGTGGCTGATGCAGGAAAAATAAATCAGAATTCATTGTTTTTAAACTTCACATGTAACTTCGCACCCTCAATGAATTCTTTACCTACCCTACTCTATAGCAGCTCGGGTGCCTGAAAGTCTATAAGGCCTAAATTCAACTACTTTACTCTCAGCTGACGTAAACACAAGCAACGATATGCTGGGTGCATGCAGGTTCTTGAGCGGTGGCGTGCTTGCCTTTGAAGCGTTTTCCTCTCAGCATTCCTTGTGGTTGTGTAAGGCATGACGATCCGACCACAGTTATCATTAATGAGCCATTTGCATCACGGAACAAGTCTGTTGGTGCTCACATGCGTTCAGGCAAGGAGCTGAAAATTGGGGATGTACTTGAAAGAGCAGAGGTATATATCAAAAAAAAAGTGTCAAATGTGGTTTTCTAGTGTCTTTGGTGAGTGCTGTCAGTGAATTAGTGAGTGAGTGGGTGGGTGAGTGAATGGAGAGGGGATTGAGAGGACGGTGCAGTGGAGAGGGATGGCTCTCAGTGGGTCAGCCCGAAAGCCCTGACCCCAGGAGGATTTGATGCCATTTTCCCACGCAGGGAGTCGACCTGAGAGGAGCTCGTTAACAACATCTGCCCCAGTTCAGGGAGATTAACCCCCACCCCCAACCCCCGTACCTCTACAAACTTGCGCATACACACCGCTCTGCTGTCAATCTCAGTACCTCACACGAGTCACACCGCTCTGGACAGGCCACTCTATGGCCCTCCGGGCTCGCCTCAAAGGGCCTCCTGGAGATCCCAGCCACAGCAAATCAATACAGCGTGACTGTCATAGGTGCAGTCCCTAACCATCATCCGACTGTACTCATCCGTTACACTCAAACTATGCTGTAGGTGACGTCTCATCTGCACATCAGAGGAGGTTCCAGATTTGACTGTGCGATTAAGTGTAGACTTGGGTGTTTGTTCAGAAGGTGTGTTCCTGCTGGAAGTTGCCCATCCAGTCGGGCCGGCGAGTTGGTGATGTCACAAACGTCAGTCTGCCAGCCAGATTTGTTGAGAGTTTTCCACTCATCATGCCGACGTAAAAAGAGACGCTCAAAACGAGCTCTTGTTGGTTTTAACCACCTTGTTCACATGTACTCCCACAAGACATGCGACTGGCAGGACATGTTCTGACATAATAAGAGGAGACATGTGAAAAACAGGATCGACTGAAACGTGGCCTGGAGCACTGCCGCTGCTAAGCTGGAGCCTTGCATGCACTGCACACATGCAGAGGTGCGCGTAGACACACACACACACACACACACACACACACACACACAGTGGCAGAATCCACTGGGAATCCGCTGAATCCATGTTCTACAGGGCTATAATTAGGTTAGTTTTTGGAGAGGGGGTTAAACAAACAGGGGCTGTGAGGTCATAGGCAGATGGAAGTGGGATATGCCTGCACTTGCTGAGTGGGCACAGAGCTCCACATGACAGGAGAGAGAGGCCCTCCGGGCGCTCGGCGGGG
>NW_022280057.1:3060740-3065056 GCF_004355925.1 Anarrhichthys ocellatus
TTCACTCAAACTGCACTGACATGTTTAAACTTTTAAATCAGCTGTTGAGGCAGAAAGCACAGCATTTCGGTTTAAAGCTAACCCACAACGTGGGTGTATTTATCAAAGGAGTTGTGCAGGTGAAAGCCATACTGAGGTTATGTAATGTTGAGAGTTGGATAAATGACTTAAAACCATCAAGTCTGTCTAGCCCACAGCAAACACTTCTGACACGGAGGAGCAGTAAGAGAAAAGCTGCTTAATCACAAAAAAATGAGTTGGAAAGTGTGATTAGGTGACGGGTGGCTGCTGGCACGCTAGAGTGACTTAAGACCCTGTCAGTGAATGCAGGGAGGTCTGGATAATCTTTCCTCCACAAAGGTGCGTGGGGCTAATCCAAGCCGCTGTGCTGAGCCGTGGATCAAGTCCTACAGGGAGTGTGGGAAGGCCAGCGGGACAGCCCCTGCTTCGGCCCTCTTGGTGGCCAGAGCTCATTTATGCTGAGGTACACTGCAGCAGCAGGCTGGTCTAAGTCTTCCACAAACCTTTGCATTATTAGTGTCAGTTGTTGAGGGCTGTTACGTTATTGAATGTGATGCAATTTCAGTATGATTTGTTTAAAAAAGAAATCCATGTAGACTATATCGCTGCCGGAGTCATCACTAAATTTTAACAGAACCAACTCGGAGGTGGAGACAAGTCTCTCTGCGTTTATTAGAAATTATATGAAAGACTAAATGAGAGAATCTTGTCAACGTGCTAAATACTTATTTAAATACTTAAGTTGAAGTCATTTATTTATTGTGTTGTTTTCTATGCCAAACAGAAAGTCACAAATGATATATACTTTGGCGCACCAGCACCGACATACAAAGTCAATTCACACAACTTTTCAAAACAAGTACAGATGTGCATATTATGATGGGAATATCTATACATTAATAGATCAGTATATATTTTTTAATGGTGACGTTAAAACCACTTTTAAATGTCACATGATCATCTCTCTTTTGTGTTATTTATCTTGATTATTAAAGGTGTGTTATTTAAAAGGTAGAAATGTTGAGACTGAATTCTTGTGATAAAATATGAAACACGTTTAAACTGAGGGGCAACAACGTGATGAAACCATGTAGAATGAAATGGTCACCAAACACTGAAATAAGTGAGTGAACTTGGTAAACTTGGCAAAGGTAAAATAGAACAAGGCAAAGAGGAATACAGCTTATTTTTCTCAACCATAAAATTCAAAATGAGGAAAAAAAAGATGAAGACTGCCCTAATTTTCTACTGATGTCAATTCCAAAATATTTAAACTTGTTAAAGGTAAAAAATGGGCCGAAGAATTATGTAATATTCATTTTAAATGGATGTTAAACCCCACACAAATTATTTTACAATTCTTAAAAGCTTGTAAAGGAACTGGAATAGCAAATTAAATGTATAGTATCTCCTTTATGAAGATAAACATCTCTGTACCTGTACTTTTCTTGATACAATATTTGTTTGGAGCAAACATGTTATAAGTTCTAATTGCTTGATCTTTACAAAATTATCAGTGAAAACAACAGATTGTCAGCCTGTTTGAAGATCCTTACACCTCTAAAATAATCAGTTCATTTTCAAACCTCATATTACACACAAAAGACAGAGTCACGAATCATGTTTCATACAAATTTATTCAGCATTTAAGAATAGAGGATGGTCTTAAAATATGTAGAAACGTCAGTTTAAATAAACATTTTCGTTCATGATAATGAGTAAACATGACACTGTCAAAACCATCACAGAAAATAACATTTTACAAAAACAAAATTTTAACATTTTTCACATGACAAAATATCGGGTTCACAAGCTAAAAAGAAAAAAAAACCTTACTATAAATAAAACTTGCGTTTGCGACCCGCACAGTCTTAACAATTTCATTTGAACCTATAGGTCAAGAGGGGGGAGAAAACAAAAAGAGACTACAAAATTTGGACACAGTGGAGACAACTGACATTCTACAAATTAAGTGTAAACATTTATGAACCAACTTTCCATCCAGCTTCTCCGAAATACACCAGCCTCTCTTAATGAGGCCACATGCCTTTTCATAGAGAGAAAATGTGGCATTAATTAAAATATAGAAGTCCAATTCTTCTACATAGGTTGATTGCTTATACTTGTGATAAAAAGCCTCTTTGCAACGCAATTTACTCTGGTGGGCTCAACGCTCAGTTTCGGTCCATTTCAAAAGCATTTAAAAATGGACAACTCAAGAGACAAAATTCTTTTTGAACAAAACTGTTGAACGTTGTTTCTTTAGCAACCAAAAAGTTCAAGTATCCGAAGTACTTTATTTTTTTATTTTGTTTTAAAGTCTTTTCTTTCTGTCGCTCTCAGATGTGGGTGAGAGGTAGCGTCCCATTGACGCCAGTCCCAGCGGTCTGATAGTGCGGATGGACGCTGTGTAACCGGCTGCTCTGCAGGGAGGAATGCTCCGCGCTTTCTCCGCCGGGAGGCAGGTACATGCTTATCATATCCCTCAGGTCCCCCAAACACGCCCGCTGAGAGTGGGACGTGATGGCCGGCGGCGGTGAGCTCGGCTCGGTCTTGCACACGGACGCCATGGAGCTCAGTCCCATGGCGCTGCTGGTCTGCTGCGTGTACGCCGGAGACATGCTGTATGTGGACGCCGCGTTCATGTAGGTCTGCGCCGAGGACATCATCGGGTACTGAAGCCCCGCCATCTCGTACCGGTGCATCTGCTGAATCTGGGGGCTGTTCATGCTGTGATGCTGAGGGTAGGCCAACTGGTCCTGCATGAGGGAGTACGCGCTGTTCGTCCACCCGTTCATGTGCGCGTAACCGTCCATCCGCTGCCCCACCGACACGGAGTTGTTGACGGCGTTGGCTCCTGGCGCCAACAGTCCCCCGGGCAAAGAATACTTGTCTTTCTTGAGCAAGGTCTTGGTCTTCCTGCGGGGACGGTATTTATAATCCGGATGCTCCTTCATGTGCATGGCGCGCAGACGCTTGGCCTCGTCGATGAATGGCCTCTTCTCAGCGTCGGTCAGGAGTTTCCAGTCGGCACCAAGCCTCTTGCTGATTTCAGAGTTGTGCATTTTGGGATTCTCTTGAGCCATCTTCCTCCGCTGTCCCCGGGACCAGACCATGAAGGCGTTCATCGGCCGCTTCACCCGCTCCTGGTCGTTGGCACTGTTGTTTTTAGCGCCCTGCGCTGAGCCCGAGTTGGACTGCGGGAGCGGGGTCTTGAGCTCGGTTTCCATCATGTTATACATTCTGGCGGCTTTTTAGTGTTCACTCACAGGCACAAAAAATAAATAAAAAGTTCACAAAACAGCGCCAAAAAAGTCAAAGAGGTAGAAGTACTGACCAGTCACATAAGACGATGGAAAAAAGTTGTGTCCAAAGAGGCAAGTGTGTCTGCAGGTGCTTCTGGTTTCTCTCCGCTCAAAGCTGCTGCGTCCCGCACGGCTCTCAAACAGAAGTCTGCAAAGTTGTTCGCCAAGCTCATGTGTTAATAGGCCTAGTGGCCGGACCATGTGATGTGGATTGACAGCATGACAATGAGGGACAGGCGACCAATCGGAGCGCGGCTCCCCATATCCACCGCGTAACCAACCGGTGCACGCAGCACCGTGTTTTGGTCAGAGGAGGAGGGAGAGGTAAAGTTTTAAAACAGCAGCACAGATCAACAACCTGAGCGCAAAGTGCTGTAGATTTACAACCTCTATAATGAAAATGAGAAGTTAAGGGGGAAAAGCCTGCCGGTTTGTTTTGTTATAGAACGCGTGTTTTCGGATCAAATGAGATCCAAAAGAGGATATTTCTTTATGTGCAAAAAGTTATCAATACACATAGGCCTATGTGCTAAAACGAAAATGGCCTACGTATGCAGAAGACTATATATATATGCTGCAGCGAATCAAACCTCTTAAGGGATCAATGTCAATAAATGAATAACAGAGACGAATCCCAACAGGCCAAAACGCACCGAAATGAGTCCAAATACTTCAAATATAAAGTAGAATATTGACATAAAATGCGCCCTTGGCAGAGAAAAAAATCCTTTCATCTGCACCTGCTGTCAAACACGCTTTGTTGCTTTAATCACGTTTTAACTAAAATATTGCCAGCATCAAAAAACCCTCAGTCTTATTTTAGGGATTTCGGAGCTGTCAAAACTCTCAATAGACTGATATGTTGGGTTTGTTTTGTTTTTTTAACAGATGGCTTCAAACATGTTTCATTAGAACTGTTTTGAGCACCTGCTCCAAAATGTTTTCTCTTCAGTCTTCTTCAACGCGGGATGATTTTCATTTAAACCATTA
>NW_022280057.1:3065456-3123786 GCF_004355925.1 Anarrhichthys ocellatus
ACTCATGAGGAGGAATATATTGTAATTGGATTGAAATTAAACTGAAAATGACTCCACTGGTATAAATAAAATATTATAAAAAACTATGAGGCTTAATAACAATAATCGTATTACCTGATAAATTACCTCACCAGACCTCAAACAGAAGAGCAATACTCTTGTTTCAAATGAAATGAGTGGCACGTTTCTGCAGCGTTAAGGTAACCACGATACAAAACTCTAATACATCAACGACCTCTTGTGGAGGGGACAGGCTATCCCTTTGGTCCCTGAAGGGAAACTTTAGTTTGGGACTCGGCTCGCCTCGCTCCGCCGCGTGAGCGTCAGCTACACTGTTTGCTGACTTGTTTTTCTCTCCACACGTGTTATTAAAATGATTACCGTGGAGTGGCCTTCATTTGCACGTGTGTCCTTACAAACAACCCGAAACCCCGCTGGAACCAATCGCTCAACGGGACAAAGCTCACACCTGCTAATGATTATGAGTGAATCGCCCATCGAACACGACTATTAACGCCTCAGTATTGAGATGAGCTCTGCGGGGATCATTCTGGTATGTGCATTTTAGAGCGTTTCACCTCTCGGAGCTTTCAAATCTAAAAAAAAAAAAAAAAAGTACGCCTATCGCATTTCATTACTGATGCAGGGCACCTGAAGGACCGAACACACTTATTATTTTAAAATGTGTCACCATCGGAGAGAGTAAACATCTAAATGCAAAAACCAGAGTGTTTTTTTATTATGATAATAACTCGAGAGCAGATAAGATGTATTAGTTATTTGAGCTGTTTCTATTAAATTGCCAATGAACCGATAACATCTGGCAAACTTTCTTATTTCTCTCCAATAATGAATGAAAGTTTGTGTTTTCAAAATAAAACAAAAAAAGTCCAAATCCGCATGGTTTTAACAAAAGGATACTAAATAATGTGTAGCCTTTTATAGCCACGTATTTATAAAAGTAATATGACTCAAAAACAGACATTTGGAGAAAAAAATACGACTTTTCAAATGAGACTATCGGCACACATGATGTGTTATCTTACAGGGAGGGAAAGCCCAGCCTCTCAGCCATATAGTTGCAGTAAATCAGCTGAAAAGAGACATCACTTCATGAATTTAATTTTCCCGTTCAATGGGGCGTTACAAACAGACCACGAGCAATAAAACTAACGTCCAATTAGCAGCCATCTATTCTCAGGGACCAGTTATTTGTTTATCTGAGCAAATCTCAATACTGATCCGCTTGTAATCTTCTTATGGAAATTGACCAGTAGCAGAGAGAGAGAGAGAGAGAGAGAGAGAGAGAGAGAGAGAGAGAGAGAGAGAGAGAGAAAACACCAGGAGTAACCCGGAGTTTGGTAATGAGGGCCTCTGTGCAGCTAATTTCCTAATTAAGGAACGGAGGACCACCAGCACAGTCTGCTCTGATTCAGACTCAACAAGCCTGACAGCCCAGAGGGGCTCTCGGGGAGCGCGGCAGCAGGATCCCACTGTTGAATGTTGGGAAATATGTGAATGTCCTGATGGGAGAATAAAACCATGCAAGCAGCTCGATAGATTATTATAAAAATGGATGCACTGTGCATGTCATTTTTCCTCTCCAACCACCGATTTCGGAGGAGAAATCAATTGTATTTTAATAGCTTTTTGTTACAGTAAAGATGTATTAGACAAACAAAAATAAATATTTTGTTTAAATTTCACATTTATGTTGACACAGCACTAAATCCGGTCGCCAAATTTGACGGGTATCACAGAAAACAAAAGTTTTTGGCGAGGGAAAATAGTCCAATTCTGGCCTTTGGGCCTAGAAAAAAAAGAACAAACTAAAGTGCAAGTTATATTTGCGAAGAGCTTGAGGGGATTTAAAATCTATTCAGGTCAACACAAAACCACATTAATCCCACCTCCGAAAACAGTGGAGCTCCCTGCATGTCCGCATCCTTTGCTCGGCTGTCAACAGAGCTTTATGGTCAGACAATTTGAATTAATGACGGACAAAATGCGCTGAACTTTATTATCATACGACAAGACACGGGAGCTGCATGTCTGCCATTCAGTTGCAAATAAGTAACTGATAATAGCTTGTAATTGATTGCCTTTTTATTGTTACAGCCTGCGTTGACACAGTTTTCGTTTTTATGTGGTATTCTTGACAATTCCCAAATAGGACAGACATTTTTTTATAATCGAAAATCGCATCTCAAACCCACAATAAACATTATTTTAAACCCCACGACCTCCAGAATCAATAACTTTTTTTTTGTTTCAGCTCAGTGACTGCGGACAAGGCCTTTGAGAAACAGTAATTAACAAAGAATGGGTTTTCAATTACAGCCACAATGGACACTGCCTCATTAAGATTTGCATGATTTTTGGACCACGAATGCAAATGAAGATGCAATTTACGCACGGTCTGCTGTTCCTATTGTGTCATCGTGAATGGTTGCGTCCTCCCAGTTCAACACAGGTAAAATAATATTCACGGGTCATTTAAAGGAATAAAAGTGATGCTATTATCACCTCTTTATTTCACAATGCCGGGCTAGTTTTCCCTCATGGTAATTTGACCAGCACGAGACGAAAATACTTAACAAAAAATAGCTTTAAATGTTTCATGTCTGATGTGTTTAATGCAGAGTCATGGCCGAGGAAACATTTATACTCAGTCCATCTAAGTTAGTTTTTTTAAACAGTTTGAACACTTTTTCAATCGTGGTTCAGTAATTTATGTCAGGGAATTCTAAAAATAAATCTTAAGGCACAAAATGTACTTTGATTCCTGGATGCTGGTTTGGAAATTTCAGACAATCATCATGAGCTAAAGTCTAGCAACAGGTATCATGCACCTAATTAAACTATACTGATAGCATCATATGGCTCTAGTTCTGTTAGGAAAATGAGCTTAATGCCAGTTTCAAACATTGTCAAAATAAAAGACTTCTCACAAGATAATAATATTTGTGCATGTCCTGTTTGATTTATTGTTTGGGAAGCAAACAATAAATTAAAATAACTGCAAGTAAGACCAAAAGATTTTTCAAATCTAATGAAGTATTTTTTTGAACTTATATTTCTTTGCGACCATAAAATAATTCCACCCATGCAATGAGCCCTTCATAAGACTAATTAAGTGATCTTTTTAATATGTTGAGGAATTTCATTTTAATATGTAGAAGAAAAAGAAAACCTTGAAATGAATAATTAGTTGAAGATGGTGTGTGGACTCTTGTAGGTTCTACTTCTACTGCATGTGCACCAGGACAGAGAATAAACAGAGGCCACTGATCTTCAAGAGAAACGTGATGTCCTGCTCTGTGTCATAACTTTTCATTGATTGTTCCACAGAGCGGTTGTAGAGGAAGCTTTAGTCATCACGAGAGAGGATGAAGCAGGCAGATTCAGTAAACTCACCACATGTTGGGATGCAACCCCGACGATCATCTCTCACTGTGGGGCCCGTCTGAAGCAGAGAAAGTTCAGTCAGTGTAGGTGGAGGGAGTGTCACTCAAACCTTCAAAAGAAGCACAACACACACACACACACACACACACACACACACACACTCAGAGGGACAGATGCATCAATTTTCAGGAGAGCTTTAGTGGAGTGTTGCAAGTCTGTCAGGAGGACTCAGGGGCCAAATGGAGAATGCTGCATTCTTGCCTCCACTGTAGCAGAGTAATTTGTGTTTTCTCTGCGGTGGCTATAGAAGCGATATATACGTGTCCGCCACCTCGGTGAGCTCTGTGGAATGCAACCGTCTTACTTATTGACCTTAGCTTGAAACACAACATGCAAAAAGCTGTTTTGCCTCCTGTAGCTGCCTGCGAAGAATGCTTCAAACTTTAGCCTCTTTTTCTCTCCGGCAGGCCAAGCATGTCCTTCCTCATTATGTTCTTGTGTGAGCAAGGCCAAGGCTGCCGACACAGACCCAGTGTAATCTCTTTAACCCGCCACTGTCATGAGCAGACAAGGCGTGACCACCCAACGCTCTGCTCCATCTCACTTAGCCAAGGGAATAGTTTTTCACTTCATCACCTCACGCGCTTTGCGGTTGTAGCTGCTTATCATTTAAGGGATGCACATTTCAAAACACATTTGATCAAGTATGCTCGACACATAAGTGCACGCAAAATTGCCCAGTAGTGCACACACGCACACACACAGCCGGGGTTAATCATTGTTACAAGACCACTTCATATAATCTTGTGCAGCAGTGTGCAGTTAAAAATTCATATACTCACTGACCCTTGGAGTTCCCATAATTGACACAAGCATTTTTCACGGCGGTTATTGACTAATGAAGCTAAAAGCAAATGAAACTATATCACAGGAGAGGACATTGCTGGAAGCATTTTTAAATGAATACACAATGATTATTAGCTCCTTGGAGTCATTTCGTAGACAAAGACTCTTTACGTTTACTTAGCAGATTAGGAGGAACACTCATATTAAAACATTTGGTATATGATGCGTTAAATGAAAAATAAAATACGAAATTACTGTGAATTATAAGCTCTTATCCATTGAAAGCTAATTTCAATTCAGTTTAAATTAAGCAGAAAATTTCAATAAATATGGTTTTGCTTCTGAGCCACTGGGCGAGGCTGGATTCAGCCATCTAGTGCGCAACATAACCACTTCTGTGTTTGCTCAGGAACAAAGTCTGCTGCCTAAACTTCCTCAGCTAAAGCTCGGCTCACACTTGAACCTCTAATCTGTGCAATCTTCACGTATAGAGACATCATATTACATCTCATTTGCTGGTTTCAAGGGTTCGCTGCACAGCCGTTTTCAGAATGAGATGCACTCTTAATAATACCAAACGCTGTAAACGTGCAACAAAGGAGAACGCAGTTTAAATTAGGCCTCTGGATGTGTTTTTTTTAATTTTTTTGCACCAGCATTAAAGTTATGATAGCCTGTCAGCAAGCACCTGCCTGCTGCCTGTGAATGGCATTATCAAGCACCTCTATATGATGATCATTTTAAATACTGTTAATGCCTGACTGGCTAATTACAGCACTCATTATTTTTCGTGTATCTTTTGAATCATTGCCATGTTCAGTTTTTTTCCCAAAAACAATGGAAACTTTCTCAGTTTTTTGTTTGGAAGAAAGTGCTGAATAGTCACTTTCTGCTTTGCGCCATGCCCAAGCAAGCAGCCTCCTTTTGTTTTAGCCATAATTGAGATCCCACTAATCTAGCCTCTTTATAAAAAATGAAACAGTCTCTTTGTCAAGCCTTCATTAGCTTAAGATAATATTGAGGGAATGCACAATTAATTTGCAGTGTAACTTTAATTAATTAAATACACCCAATTTTGTAACATGATTAATGCCACCAAGTTGTTATCTGCATTCTCCTCCAAAATGAATATGTAACAGCGATACAGTGCTGAGCATTAATTGCAGAAATTGGGGCTTTTAAGAACCCAAAAACTAGGTTAGGTAATTACAAGAGGTAATTTATTAAACCTTAAAAAAAAAAGAAACAAACACGCATAAATTGATATATAAATCACGAGTACCATTGTGTGTAATCTGGCTGTGATTTGGGAGAAAATGACAAATCTTTGCGGCGTGCAGAGCACTTGATAAAGCAGATAGTGGTCATAAATTTAGTCCCAGTCAAGGTCTCATTAAAAGAGGCATAATTTAATTAAGAGTTAGCCATCGACCTCTAAATATATTAATTACCTTGAGCATGACGAGATGAGTGCGGTGATTATTGGGTGTTTCATTAGAGTTGGTCTTGTGGGAGAAGAGCAAACTAAGGTGGGAAGCTGACTGTGTTGACAACATAATGGATGGGCTGGTCCGAGATGAATTTGGTCACCTTGCCTTGGTTGAACTCAGAGGAGGTGAGGCAGAGGACAGCACTGGTCCTCGAGGAGGTAGGGTGTCTCCAGTCTGTTTACTGGAACATTTAGAGCTTTTAGGCGTTTGAAAAAGTATCACACACAGTATCAGTACCATCATTTTTACCGCAATAAACAATTATTATATGAGGAATATCTTAAATGATATGTTCAGTTTTTAGAGCCAGTTCAGGATAAAGAATCAACATTATTCGGTGTTTAGTGAGACAAACAAATCCTCAAACCAAATATCATTAAATTACATGCTGAAGCTGATTTTGTGACAGTTCAATATGGGGAATTAAATATTAAAATATCAAATGAGTATCCATTTGACTGAACTAAAAGCTGCATCTATAAACGGTTGTTGTCTAGTGTCTTACCTCTGCCTCTATTGCTATAAGCTCGGAAATTGTTGTACAAAAGAAAATGATTTTAAAAAAAAAAGAAGGTGCGAGAGCATAAAAAAATGAGTAAAATGATTATTGTGCTTAATTCTTAATGTAACTGCTAAACTAAGAGCTGCTGCATCTGTTCTCCGCGGCTCCATTCATTGCGTGCGTGCACTTATAATTCTTTACTTTTCGCTTATAAATCAACTTTTGCTTTCACTAACACGGCTAACAAAGAAGTGCACCTTGGTGTTCCACCTATGTGTACACATGCACACAAACACAGAGAGAGAGAGAGAGACACACACACACACACACACACACACACACACACACACACACACACAGGAGGAGGGCAGAGGCGACGGCTCATTGCCCCATAGACTGATATGTCAATGAAACATACAAGATGTTGCCGCTGCATTGGAGCGATTTCCAGCCTCGCTCCTCTCCTGGCTGACAGCAGGACAAAGAGCCTAAGCTACTATTATCTGGAAGCAAGCTCTCATTCTTGCTTTCATCTTTCTCGTCACTTACACAAACATAGATGTACGTGCCTTGTGCAAAAACATGGAGCTCATCATAAAGTCGCAGATGCAGCCAGTGTGCATATCAGACGGGACAAACTTCGGTATTCTAGGGGGTTTGAACATTGTTAAAGTGTCAAAATGGCTGTTGACTGTATGCCGTCGGCAAATAAAAGAAGTGTAGCATGACTGAGTTCAGGTTTTCTGAGAATGCGACAGTATTTTTGAAACAGGACAGAAGAGTTGCGACATTTTACACAAGTTAATATTCTCAAACTTATAACTGTTTTCCATGACATCCAAACCAACAGGTGACATGACTCGTGATTAAAAGGAAATCATTTCCTCAGGTAAAGTCAGACGATGTCTATAAATACATGCGTGAACAGAGGCAGTAAACACAACTCACAGACCACAAAGCTCCCCGCACCGTCTCCCTGAACGCCCCCCCTCCCTTTTCTCTCCTCTCTTTACGACTAACCTCCTCCCACTCTGGCCACAAAATTGAGGACACTCACCAAGGACTGACTGGTCCCCACGGCTGCTGCTGCTGCTTCCCAATCCCTCCTCTGTTAGACACACCTTCAACAGCTGGCTGTCAGCAGGGCCAGGAGCAGGGCCGAGGACTGGAAGATAGCATGACACCCAGAGCCTCAGCCCAGACTCCAACCGCGGCCATTCAGACGGCAGCAGCACCACCATGGCAGCTCCCAGCGCAGCAGAGAAATATAAAGAGCGAGAGAGCCGGGCAGTCACTGGTGTGGTAGTGCACACTGCAGCTGAGCTCTCCCTGCTCTGGGACCCATCTCATTCAGCCAAGATTGCTTCATACAAAAGTTGACAATGCACCAGTGAAAGCCATTGTTGATATTCAACATTTTTTAAATAGCTGAGCAGAATAGACAACATGGCAGGCTGCAAAACTTGGCAAGGGAAACTGACCTGGAGCTTCCCGTTTGAAAGGGTTGCCACGCTGGGTGAGAGGAGAGAGGGCTATTGTGTTGGGGGAAGAAAAAAAAAAAAAAAAAAAAAAAAAAAAAAAAAAAAAAAAAAAAAAAAGAAGAGGGAGAGCTGGTGTGAAAGAGCTCAAAAAACAAAACATCTCCCATCCCGAGAGAGCAGAGTACAATGCTTTCTGTGCAGCAGAAGAGGACAATCGCCTCGCACGGTCACAAGCATATACGCATTACCAAGAAAGGGCAGAACAATGAAATCAATGCAATCGGATCCATTTTAAAAAACAGGATATTATATTTCTGACTCTTCAACCGAACATGGTAGCTCAAACCGCACATAACACTCTGGCAGAGTTGTTCCAAAATAAACCTGGCAACACATGTGTCAAACCCAACATTTAGACCCAACAGTTAAATAACACAAAAGTCCAAAATGTAATTCGCTCTTAGTGCTTTGGCTCGGCTAACGTCCAGAGGAATGTCTTCCAGAGGGCCATCTATTTCTCTAATGTTGCACAGATGAGGGCGATACTGTTAATGGTGTTCGGTTTCCGTCATTGTCAAGCTGACAAGCGTGCAGATTGATATGGATATTTAAGAAGCCTTTAAGCTTCCATATGTCAGAGCATCACAGTGCCACTCGTGCCTCAGAAGCTATCAAAACATCTGATGTATAGTGTGTGTGTGTGTGTGTGTCACTGGTAGCCCTGAGGCAGCTCCCAGTGTTGTGTTTCGTGCATCCTCGCGTCGCTTAGTGGGCAGCCTGGTGGGAGAGAGGGCCTGAGTGACTAATGTGGTCTTTAAAAACCTCTGAAGGGAACAGCTGCAATACCTGAGACCCTCACCATCCAGTGCAACACAAACCTATCCACTCATTTAGTAATGTACCACAACACTGTAAACTCAAAGTAACCAAGAGTGCACTTAGCTACTGCATATTCTTAAGCTAAACGTAAAAATATATTTTTCTACTTGCCTGCTGATGAATCTAGTGTTGCAATAAACCAACAAGCACAACTGCAACTGATGCAACAAAGGCAACCAACAGCCATTAAACACCCCAGAGGGATTCAGTTGATAGAAAACAACACTATTATCACACCAAATATTTATATATATTTTATGTTTCATACGTCATGGGCTAAGCAAATATATGTTGATTTTGTCGTTCAAAGACAAAGATTAGACTAATGGACGGAGTCGATTAGAACACAACATATTGTTATTAAATCCCAATAACAGAAATCCAAATAGACTTATTATAAAAAGCTCTGTAAACAACAACAGATATCGAGCAGATGACGATCCTTTGCATTTAACTTTGTTTAACAGCTGGGCTCTCTGTGAGCACAAACTGATAACTATTGATAGTTTTCTGCTGCCGACGTCTGAAACATAGTTAAAAAAAATAATTCAATAGATAAAATGGGAAAATTCCTGAAATATGAAGCTGATAAAACAATTTCAAGTGTGGCTCAGGGACTCCAGCAGCCCCAAACAGAACATGAGAGTTCCATTATTATTTCATAAAACAAATGGAAAGGGCTCCAGTTAAAAAAAAACAAAAAAAAAAAAAAAATCAGTGAGTCTTTTTTCTGCAGTGTTTTCACTCTCAAAGGCTGGTCTGTGTCTGTGTGTGTGTGTGTGTGCATGTGCATGTGCGTGCGTGCAGGTGTGTGTGCAATAAGAAGGCGCACAGAGAAACCGAATCGGTCTGGCCCTTTGACATAGGCAGGCTTGGAGTTCGAGATGTGTAATTACGCTGAGCAGGAAGAAATTACAGCTCTGAGAAAGAAGGCAGAGCCCACAATATCTTATAGGTGTGTCAGCGCTTGGCTGCAGGACAGACAGAGGCAGAAAGACAGGCAGAGAGAGAGAGAGAGAGACAGAGAGAGAGAGAGAGAGCGGAAACCTGTGGCGTCTTTCCTGTAAATCCACGTCAGCGCCACCCATCACACTCTATTAGCTGCCATCAAAGCTCTAATTTTACTCGAGCATTACACCCCGCTCCCTGCATCCCCCTCCCTCCCCTGCTGCTCTAGATGGCGCAGCCTGGTGGGAAAACGACATTCAATCCGCTGTCCGCCCCATTCAGGCCAAATTGGCAAATGACAGCTCTCCGCCTCTCAGATTTCGGAAAAGTGAAGAGGTACCACCGCCACCCTCTGTTTGAGCCTCCAAAAGCTGTTGGTGGGTGGAGGGAGTACAGGGGGAGAGTGAGGACCGGGGAGGCAGAGGAGTGGACCGAGGTGGGTTAACAGCCTCCCTTGTCCTCCTCGGCGGTGATGGCGCTGGACAGAGAACACAGAGAAAAAAAAGAGGAGAATGCCTACTCAGCAGGTCAAAAGAACTTCCGAGAAGACGAATGGGAAAAGTTGACCTCAATCCCCAAACCACACACTTTAGCACCCCTGGCCGAGCCGCGCGGGCACATAGAGCGCTTGCCCTCATGGAGGTCAACAGCAGCGAGAGGGCAGCACCCGGAGTTGAATCAGAGACACGGATAGACAGCATGCTGAGTTGGGAGCACAGGCCTTCACTCTGAAGTCCCGCTCTTACAGCCCCTCCTCTAGATGTATTCAAACACTAGTTCTGCAGAAATAAACCCAAAAGACAACAAGCCGTGGCATGTTTGGTCAGATAAGCTGCATAGGACACAAAAAAAAAAAAAAGAAACTCTCAAAAAAAAATACATGCAGCACTGCCCGACACACATGCACAGACAACAAGGTCTTTCATCAGCGTTTTACAAACACACACAGGAAAAAGACACAGAACATATGGCGTCAGACACTAACTGGCCGCCCGACTGAATGGTACTCTTACTGCTAATTAAGTGCTAATGGCAGTTCCCCCTGCAGAGAATACTAATTAATGTTCCATTCTTCTGTGGGCTGAGCGAGTACTCCACCGCGGCCTAATGAGGAGAGGCAGGTACGTCTTCTCCCAGGCTGGGTTAACAAGCACAGCACAGTGGGGTCCGAGTAGAGAGGGCCATACCAGGGGGCTGCTTCCTGTTCCCTAATCTTAACAGGACCCCCCCCCCCAGAACACTCACAATGAACCGCCGAGTTAATGAAAGGATGGAAAATAGGCCAGCTCGTGTGTCTGCACCCAAAAAAGTTTCGGTGTCTGACCTAATGTACCATTAATACGGAGGAAATTCTGGATTAAAAAAAAATATATACGACAACAAAACAACCTGCACACTTACAGAAAGAGATATTTCATCTTCTTTCAAAGAAAAATATTTGTGAAAATTTGGGGGAACTGTGTTCATATTTCACAGGGAAGTGCATGTAACTCAGTATATAACTATTGTATGTATATACTATTTGTACCCAGCGATGAAAAAGTATAAAAGTACTTGGAAAACAGTTTCTTACGTGAGTCTTCCTACAGAATTACGACCTAGAAACTGCTGATGTCTCTTAGAAAAACAACTTCTAGTCTATATAGTTCGCAGCTCCCTGAGAATACGCCCCGCAGAAAAAATAAATAAATACATTACCTGTTTGGATGCAGAAAGCCTGGGAATCAGATTCAAAGTGCTGAAGAATGAATGGATGTGCGAGTATGCGGGTGCGTCCATGAGCGTAAACATAGATTGAGGATGGTATTGGAATTACCTGAGTGAGATAATGGTTGTGCATTAGATTAACTTTCAGTCCTTAAATGCAACACATTTAGGCAATCTTGTCCCCCAAAAACATGTCAATGTCTGAAAGGCCTCCCTCTCGCTATCAGGAGCCTCTGGTCCCCCACACTGATGCAGCTGGCAAGGCGCTACCGTCGCCAGTCAAAACGCAGCGCCAGATCTAGTTATAAAATAATTGAATTTTCATATCAGAGGGGACCAGAGTCCCAGCAGACAATAGGACTGCTGAGTCCTCTCTGATATTGGCTCAGGCCCTTTGCCATGCGCATGAAATCAGTATGTTAATGTTCCTGGGTTTTCTTTTTTTAAGGGCACTTGTGCTCTCGCAATGTACTACCGATGCGGTTTCAAAAAAAAAAAAAAAAAAAAAAATTGCAACTATTGATAAGTAGGCAGCCAGCAACCCCCTCGACCCCTCCTCCCACCCAACATGCCCACCCCCGCCTCCCCCCAACCCACCGAGGCTGTAGACGTTCTCGCACCCCCATCCTCCCCCATTATTAAAATTGTAATTTATTTTTCTAAATCAGAATGACAGCTTGCTTTCTTTTCTCTGCAGCAGGCAGTGAATCACCAAGCTTTAATTACTTTCGTAACTTCGCTGACCCTGTGAGCGTGCTGCTCTGCCAGAGAAAATGGGACCTCCAACAAAGGCCCTCCACAACCACAGCCGCCTTCGGTTCATTCAAAATGCGAGCGGAAATTTATCAAACTAGGGATTTTATAAGATTTTGTTAACATTTCACCTCCTATCTTTTTCACACCCCCGCTTGCAACAGTTTCTGCACTCCCAATCTCCTGGCCCACCTCCTGAAGAAACTCGCTGCACTAAACAAGCTTATTCCAACTCTCCCTCTTTCCCTCTCGGGTGCGCTTGTGTTGACTCAACGAGGTCTCCTCGGGTCAAAAGCGCCTGAGGTCACACTATCATCACCCCCCCCTTCATATCCAGGCCGCGGCCTCGGTCAGCAGGGAGACAGGCAGCGCGGGGTCCCGAGGCCACAAAGCACAGATCAACAGGGATGAACGCTACATTTGATCACTTCTCAGATCTTGTGGCCCGCACACATCAGGGTCAAGCTTTATTTAGCGCGGCCTTCAGAGTCTATCACACGGCTATCCTCGACCTTTTCTGGCCACGGGTCATCGCCACAAAGGAGTCGCTTCAGTGTTTAAAAGCATCTCTGAAACTGTCACGTGGATCACGGCCGTGACACTGATGTGTGTGAGAGGCATGCGGGACTTTTAAGTCGAACAGGAAGAAGGTTTAAGATACGGCCCTCCTCCGCTTTGTTGACACAAAGTTCAGGCATGTTTCTTGTTCGCCAACAGAGCCCTGTTAGCATCACATTATTCCCGCCGCCTGACTTATTAAAGAAGCTAATATGTTGTAATCCCCGCTATCGCTCTCACCTTCTCACTGGCACACCTCTGTTTTGGGCTGTGCCACTGTGTGAACCAGAGGGTGCGCAGGCACGGTTGGTCTTTTGCTGACTGCCTGATAATTGAATGAGCGATTATCCCTCCCATTAATAGACAATGATACAGAAAGCACTGCCATATGTACGGAATATTAATGAGTGGCTGCAGCGGCCTAGATAAGAGAAGCGCCATGCGGTTGCTGTAATAGGGGTTAAAACAATTTGCCCCCCACCACCCTATCCCTGCACACACACACACACACACACACACACACACATATACACACACACACCACCTCCCATGCTTTCCACCGAGCTAATCCTCCATCCTCTCACCAACTGAGCAGGCTACCACTAACCAACAGCCCCCCCCCCCCCATGGTCTGGACTTGTGCTTGGCGCTGACCTCGCTGCTGCCAAGGCCGACCCGCCATTGTGAGAGAGTGTGAGCGGGGTCACCCGACAACAGAATGACATGCTAATGATGGGAAGCAGCGGGTGTTTAGTATTTATGTTATGAGACATTTTGCACAAGAGAGCTGGAAACGCATGCAGATTTTTTTTCCCAGAGAAAGAAACTCAAAACTCTTGGTTTTTTTTGTAGTTTTCTAGCTTGTTTCGCTGATGAATTTGTCTTCATCTTCTTCCCGTCACAAGTGGTTTTTTTTTTTCTTCCTGATATTCAGGTAAAGTAAAGATGAAAGAGCCCACAGAGCCCACAGAGCCACAAAGGCCCATCCAGCATCACCTTCATCACATTTCTTTAAAAGGTTGCAGAGAGTCAGGCAGGTGAAACAGTTGGGCCACACTTCTATACGAATCACTATGCCAATCAATATCTAACATCTATTAGCATTGGAAAGCAATATTTCCCCTTTTACCTTGCAATAATTGTGCTTAATGCTGTGAAGTACCTTATCATAGGTCTGACGGCAAAAGAAAGGCCAGTTACCATGGCGACTGTGAAAGCCATTGGTTTCCTTTTCAGCAGAATAATGAACTTCTCTCCTCCGTGTGTCACTCTTCCACTCCACTCTCAGCCTCTTCGATTAAATTGGAAATCCTTGAAATCCCTCGCCTCTGCCTTATAATTTGACAAACAACAGAGGGGAAAAAAAATAAAAACGCAGAAAAAAAATGTTCAAGGCTCAACAAATGCATCACTTTAGGGCCGAGGCGTGGGCGTATCTCACAATCAATACCAAATGTATTTAAGTTTTGATGTACTGACAGAAATATGTCTTCAATTCAACACAAATATTTCTGCACTTGAGTTTACATTTTATATTTTGATGATGGAATGTTTTGTATTTTCCTCGACTCCGTTTAGGTAGTTGACATGTGAGATTATAATCATGTAGTTTTCTCTTGGAAAACCTGTATTCATCCTCTCGGATGAAATAGCTCTAAAACAAGGAGGCTTAAACCGTCCAAAATATGTTTACGGTCCATAATAAATCAGCTGCAATTGCTTTAAGTTTATGGATTTTTGGTAGTATGAAAACTGTTGATGGAAAGCTTTAAAAGTATACTACAGGATAAGACATGGCTACTCTGTCACATTTCTCTCAGCAGTCTGAAACGCGCTGCTCACAGACGGGGTGTTTTATTCTATATTTCGATAAGAATAAAAAAAAACAAAAAAAAAAACAAAAACGTGCTTCTCATCCCGTGAATCCGGTCATTGATTGCATTCGCTTTCCACAGCGTCCTTGAGCACAGACATCCTCACTGCCCGAGGACATCAAGTGTCTTGTTCAGTGGTGATGTCTGCAAGCTGGTCGATTAAGGGAAAAACAAAAAAAAAAAGTCTTGTAACTAACTCAAGTAAACCTGGAGAATTCACGCGCACAGATCTAAATAAGCACGTCTAATCTTTCTCTTTTTTTAATCGAAACGTCTGCAACTGGTTGAGATGTTTTACAGAATAAACATAATCTATCCCATGGCGCATTATTTTGGTATTTTTAATGCGATCATTTGACGTGGTTATTTGGGCTCATTAAAATAGAGGGTTTTATTCAGCTAATGTAAAATCAAAGAGTATATTAAATTATTTATGTTAGTATTTTTTGATGTGGTTTTCGATAAGTTGTTGTCTGGGGCAATATTTGTAAAATATTTTTTAAACGCATTAATACTACTGCTTTGTCACAATTAAAGCGACAGGGCTCCGTTACATTTACTAATTAAGATCAAATATCTCCATCCTAAAATTAAAAATGAATGGATACCTCATTAACGGGTCTCAGAATCGGTGTAAACGACAGACTCGGCCATTTATTGCTTCATATGCGTTTTCCCTGAGCACCAACACATTTAGTACACGAATACGTCAATTATAGCCAGGGCGAAATTACCCTTGTTGCTGTCTTACAGGCGTCGAGAGAGGCTATGGTGACATATAACCCGGACTTGTTCTACACAGTCTTAAAACCTAATAAAATGAAGCATTACTGTCAACTAATATTAGTTATTAAAAATCCTACAGGACAACATATTGCACCAAACGAAAAGCACATAGCATCTGAAATGATATTTAGGCGAATATATAGGCAATATTTGATAATTCCGTGAAGAAATAAACTATTTCTCAGTATCTTAAAGCATTGTGTAGTTTCAAGGGGACATCGTTTCTCCAGATTCATAAAGCAATGTGTCTAAGCAGACCGTACAACGCACACACTTGTGCTCACACTTCTCCAGACCGACGCACAGTCACCAACATATCCTGGCAGCATGACGTCATCATTTCAATTATTTAGAGCAATATGTGATTTCATGAAACTATGCCTCCTATAAGGGCAGCCAGACACATAAAAGTGACGGATGAGACGAATATTTCTAAATCACAAAATAGTATAGCGGACAGGTGTCAAAGAAACATCAAGTGACTGCAGAAAATCAGCCTGATGGCGATGAGTCTTCAGTTTATCTGAGTGGTAATTAAACAGTTTCAGCAGAGGGAGATTTTTCAGAGCTTAGAGAGAGGGGACATGTGGCTCAGCATTCAGCGTAACACAACAGAAAAAAGATGTAATTTAGCTCAATTCTATTATATGCAATCCAAATCCTCTTTTCATCCTTCAAGGATAATTTCAAGACCACCAAACTTTCATCCAAAAGGGCAGAAAAGCAGGTCAACAATACAGACTGAGAGGATGCAATTTGCCCAGAGAGATCATTTCATCATCTCCTTTGCACAATGCACCGAACAGATCACATGGGTTATTCTGTAAGTAACAAACAAACAAAATACTTTGCAATAACAGGATTTCTCTGCTTTTCTCTGTATTTTAATTAGGTTCGCCCTCCACGTTGACCCTCTTCTGCACTGTGTTGACACCTGCTCTGCAAAGGGAACTTGCAAAGACACATCCTACTTGGTGTCCCCGTAGAAGACCGAGCTCAGAAGCTGCTGCAGATATGATCACACACGAAAAATAAAAGTGTCTTTACATGAACGTTTGCTTCCACCGGAGTGTAAACCGAACGCAGTTCGATGGATGCGTCCACGCGCTCTCACGTCAGCCTCTGTTCCAGGTTTGTGTTTCCAGGCTGAGGTTATAACTCGGCAGTTTATCAGGTTTAATATGGTGACCATATCACCGTGTTTGTGTTATGTGTGCTACCTTCTTCTGGCCTCGTTCTTTGTCTGTTAGACAGCGCTGAGGGCCCAATACCCACCGTGCACCGTGCACACACGAAAATGTGACGCCTTTCAAAAATGACGAGAATTTCTTCTCAGTAATTTACCTGCAACAAGTTCTCTAACTCATTTACCTGAGACACCCAGCTGAGTCGTTGAGCTCCATGGTCTGCTGCTGAGTGCGACTTCCTGTTAACGTGTCACCACAGGGGGGCGCTCATAAGCTTACATCACGGGAGGGAACGAGCTGCATCACCACAGAGTGAAACTGAGGTCAAACGTTGAGAAGGGCACACAGAGCTGACCTCTTGGCCAATAGTTTGAAACCTTGGATTTATTTTCATTATTGACATTAGATCACGTGTCAAATTAGCAACTTAATGTCACCTTGTACATGCGGAGAGATGGTGGACCATAGAGGGACTGCTTGTAGGCCTGCTGGTGAGAGTTAACATGTAAAGAGTCTGAAGTGACTAGCAGTGCTGATTATGTTTGTGATCAATTATTGTTGTATATTATAGACAGATTATTGTCATTTAGACTATAATTATTATCATTATTGCAACATTGTTATTATAAGCCATAAGATCACTACTGGGTACTACTGCACTATTATTCTATTGGATATTTTATGTAAATATGCTATATCTCTTTCTTGATAGATTATCTGTAATGACATGAAGTTTAGCCTCTTCAAACAACTTCCCCATGGGTTGGTCATAACTTGTGTGGTGTGGACAAACTTAACATGATTTGAAATTCCTGTCAAAACCCTGATGTTTTCAAAAGATACCAAATGTGGCAGGCCATTTGATTGGATTATGTGATTAAAAGGATGCATATGCATTACGTAGACATTTTAGACCTATCCATAAAAAAATGTGGAGTTTTAGCTGTGAATAAGCAAGCATCATGTAGCTGCAATGAAGCACTGGAACAAGCTCATATCAATTATACATTAGATTGTGTCACACATTGTGGAAGTAGTGAAGCTTTTTTTCATTTTAAAGTGACTTCAGTGAAAATTCAAAGGGTTTATCCTATGTTTGGGGCTTTGCTCTTTATCTTATCTTATCTCTTTATCTTTCATCCAATGAGAACTATTGTTGTTATTGATGTGTTAGTCACATACTCTGCTTTCACATCCAAAGCACTCCATCTATTCAGATCACAGCAAGTGGAGCTAGTTTCAGCCTGGCTGAAATACACAAATGACAGAATTTCATTACTTGACATCGCTCTTTTCAGGAGGCTGAGTTGACTAAGAAATTGGAGCTTAATGATATCGTGGGGGATTTTTCACATGGCATAATCAGCTGATAATACGTGACAGACAGTAAACACCAGTTACTCATGATGTAAAACTTTATGATACATACCAAACGGTAAATACAAAAACATCTTCAAAGATAGTGCTCATACTCAATATCACGAGAACCACATGACACACAGAGCTTTATCTGCTCCAGCATTGGAGGGTGGAGGGACGAGTGCTCTGTAGCATTTAGTAAAACTTTCCAACACTGCTTTCACATCCTGCAAAAACCATCAAGGAGTTCAACCTAAATTGCTGTTAGAAAAAAGGGGCTTTAAATTCCAAGTATCAATCCCAAAGGTAAAAGGGTAAAAAGAAAAAATCCCCGATCCCACTACTGAGGCGTGGGTGGTTTGAAAATATCTCTCTTGTCCAGAGCAGCCTCTTTGCTTCTATCCATAGTTGAGCAAAAGACAGCTGTGAAAGTTGAAGGACAAAAACAGCTGGGATCCGGAGCTGCACTGGCTGTAGCTGCAGACATTGTTGATACAACAGGAAGGATTGCCTCATAATTACCTCATTTCTGACACAATAGCTAGGCTGTTTGTCATCTTTGATTGGATATGAACTTGAATATTTGGCTCAATGTGTGTCTGATCGATGACAACAATCCACTGACTAAATATTCTATGAATTACTTTAATGCACTTTCGACCGCCTTGCGTCAAACTCTTTTACCCAGGTGTCTCAGATTCTGATCCAACAATTTGAAAGTGAAACATGTTCTTCTGCATTAGCCCCAAAGAAGAACAGTATACAGTAGCTTAAAGTTTCTATTTCGACTTGAGTTCGGTGTAATAATCCCTTTGTGGTAGGAGACTGCACGCTAACTCTTCCCCTTTTGAATTTAATCTTGAAAACGCATTATTCTCAGAAAATTGAAGGGAATTGAAACATGGTCTTTATGCCTGTTAAACACAGGCATTACAGAAGTTTGATGGAGTGAAGACATTTACTGTAAGTGAATGTTACAGTACACCGATTCTCTTCCAAACCTGCTCTCAGTGCAAAAAAAAAAAAGAAACCAGGTGCTTCTGAATGTGCTATTAGAAATGTTAGCCTGGAGCTGACATCTTTAATACATGTTCATTACTTTAGTATTCTGCAATATATTTCCTGCTATGTCTTAAAATCTTCACCAGCTTCAAGGGCTGGGTTCTTATAGACCAGCGCGATGCCAGGGTTGTTGCTCGGCTGTGTTTGCACCCGTTCAGGTGATTGGCTGCTTGTCGTCTGTCTTTTTCCCATCAGAGCAGACATCATTTTGGACCGGTAGTGATCCCCAGCCAGGAAATACAGAATTGGGTCAATACAGCTGTTGATGCTGGCCAGCGGCCTGGTGATCTTGTAAGTAAAGTTGACAATGTTGAGGAATTCACATTTAAGGTCTAACACACGGGCGGTGTAGTAGAGCGTCCGCGTGACGTGAAATGGGACGAAGCTCACCGCAAACACCACCAACACCACGACGATGAGCTTGATGGACTTCTGACGTGAGGCGTCGCCTTGCTGGCTGGCAGATAACCCCCGTCTTGGTCGGCACAGGGTCCGTGCCATCAAGCAGTAGCACACCACAATGACCAGGAACGGGATGCCAAACAGGAGCACCATGACGACAGAGCTGTAGTCCACATACTCCTCAAAGGCATCCTGGCTGGTTGTGTCGTGGCACATGGTGTCATTGTCCCTCCTGGAGGTGGTAACGAAGATGAGGTTGGGCACCAGGCACACGCTCACCACGGCCCACACCATGCCGCACACCAAGTGGGCGTGGCGGGACTTCACCTTGGTCAGCGCCTTGATCGGGTGGCAGATGCCCAGATAGCGGTGCACGCTGATGCAGGTGAGAAAGAGGATGCTGCAGTAGAGGTTGACATAGAAAAGAAAGCGCACTATTTTGCAGGCGGCCACTCCAAAAGGCCAGTGACTGCGGTTGGCGTAGTAGTAGATGAGGGTGGGCAGGGAGAGCACGTACAGGAAGTCGGACAGGGCGAGGTGGAACATGAAGACCGTACTGGGGTTCCACGGACGCATCTTTAAGAACAACCACAGAGCTGTGGCGTTGAGCACCAGGCCGACCACAAACACCAGACTGTACGACACGGGTAGCAGGATGTATTTGAACTCCTCGTCAAAGCGACAGCTAGAGTTGAAGATTGTGATGAACGTCGTCGAGTGGTTTTGCTCGCCGGGGCTGCTGATGACCGTTTCCATCGTGATGCAACTTTCAAGCCAGCAAGTGACCGAGCCTTTGCAGGAGGAACCAACACGGAGATATGAAGCCTTTTACGTTATTTAGAAAGAAAACACACACTTAGATTTACTAAAACTAAAAATATTGGTCGATTAACTGATGAGTCATTTGACAGAAATTAATCTGCATTAACACAAAAATATAATTCTCAGGTTGCTGCTTTTCTCTGTTTTGTATGATTATAAACTGAATCTCTTTGGGTTTTGGACTGCTGGTTGGACTAATGTCACAGTGGGCTCTAATGGTGAAAGACATTTTTTCACTTTAGAATCTTATAGAACAAATGATTAATCAAAGATGAATCCTTCTAAGAGTCACATATCTTGTTTCGTGGTCTGTGTTCAACAGTGGTAGAATAAGTATCTTTTCCTTCAGTAAAAGTAGTGCCACAGTGTAAAAATGTGTTTCTTACATTCGTCCTGAAGCCCTATTATATATAGTATGATCAGAAATTTACACTTAAAAGTATCAAAAAGTAAAACTAGTCACTGCAGAAAGACCCCATTCAGAGTGCTATATGAATATATACACTATATTATTGGGTTATTATTATTGTAGATGCATGTAAGCTGTAGGTGCTCAAGGTGGAGCTATTTTAACTGCTATAGTTACTGTTGAATAATGCTTAATTTAAGTGACTGCACTATAGAGCTTTGAAAGGAATGTGATGCAGTAGAAAGTTGGCTAAACTGTTTCACTCTGATGTATAAAGGAGTAGAGGTATAAAGTGGAAATAAGCAAGGATACTTTCCACCACTGTTGGTTTTCACACATGTTAAACATCGTTGTCGTCACTCACGCGAACATAAGAGCAGAGTTATCGTGACACTGCGGCTACTCACCCTAAAAACCGGATCCTAAAAACAGCGGCTCTTGATCCCCGTCGTCACCGAGAAAGTCGTCTTAACTTTTTGCAGCCGAGATCCAGTAGCTGCTCCGCTCGCTCCAGCCGGCGCACATTAGATACGCACTAAAAGTTGTTTTTCAGAGTGTCGAGTTGTTGGAGTCCATGGCAGCGCGGCAGAGACAGTCGGTGCTGAGCGCAGGAAACACCGGAGAGCTTCTCAAACACCGGAGGACTGAAATGGGAAGTCTCGTTGCTGAGTGGACAAAACTGCCGCCCCAAAAAACAATCCTCCGTGTGTAATTAGTCACTTTGGTGAACCACGTGAAACTGCTATCAGAGCTCACTGACATATTAACACTGAGCACAGAGATGTGCACACAACACTTTTAAAATACTTTTATGTTAACAGCTCCCTAACACTGACCAAGTATGAGGGAAATACTGATACTTTTTTCTGTATATATATTTGTTTCTATATTGTTATTTATACATATTTATATTAAGTAATATATGTGAGTATATCAAGGCAAGAATATTGGATGGACCCTCTGTTCGACCATTGAAGACCTTGACCTCCTCTCACATATACATATTTGCAAGAAAAGAAACCCGACTCCAGTTCTGTGGACAACAAAAAGGACGGGTGATCAAGGACAGTAAAACCAGAGTCATGCCCATCAATACACCAACAGTAATAACAATAGAGGAACAGGTGTTCGACAACACTGATGATTTCACCTAGAAAGCACCTTCTTGAGACTTAGACAAATCTGGAAATCCAACCAATACAGCAACAAAACCAATCTCCGGATCTACCACAGCTGTGTACTATCAACACTACTCTACGGTGCAGAATGCTGGGGAAAAAAACAGAACAGGACACTGAAACTAACCACCTTTCAAACATTATGCGTATGTAGGATCTGGCCAAAGACCATCTACTGTAACAACCTCCTAAAAACTCAGCCAGCAGGATATGGTGAATGGTAAATTAACTGTACTTTAAACAAGGCTTTTCTGATCTTAGCGACTAATCGGTGTGCTTTACAACACAAGCCAGCATTCACCCATTCACACCCACACCCATTCGTAGACCGGTGGCAGAAGCTGCCAGACAAGTTGTTACCTTGTCTTCACACGCACATATTTTGGTTTAAGTATCTTGCTCAAGGGCACTTTGACATGTAGACTGCAGGGGCCAGGGTTCAAACCAACGACCTTCTGGTTAGTGGAAGGCCGCTCTATCCCTAAGTCAAAGCCACCCCTTGATGGCAAACACTCCATACTCAAGAGACACAGGTGGACCACACAAGGCAAAAGGAAGCCCAGAATAACATGACGCAGGACGACAGATGAGGAACTCCAACTCAACGAACAGGGCTGTGGGATCATAGAGAACTGGATCAAAGGCAGAAGGAATTGGAAGGACTTTGTTGCTGCCCTATGGGGATGAGTGAGCCTGATCCCTATGACAACACTTAATGGCACTCAATGCTGAAATGTTATAGAAGTTAATATTTGCACAGCTGTACAGTATAGCTGTTATAAAAGGCAACGTTTGCTCCCTGGAGCTGTGAGGGATCCACAGGTTCATCTCTTCAGTAATCTTTGTCATCTCAGGCTTTCCTGTAAGATTCACATGATAAGGTGTGGAATTATAAAGTCTGATCATAAAGAAATTAAAAGGGGGCAGGATGAGCAATGTTGTGTGGGAGACAGATGATAAACTGAGGTGAGATGAGGCGGTCACTTAATAAGTTACTAAAAGCTAGAGTTTGATTGACCCACGGTCGCAAACAAGATTATATCCACTCCAATAGCCCAAAGACTATAAACACATATGGTCGGAATTACCTTTTTATGATCTACTTTGAGATAGACTGACTGACTTCTCCTTGTAAATTTCAAAGTCTCAATGGCAGATAAATCTTGGCAGCATTCGGAAGTTAAGTTAAGATATATTTTAAGTGCCGGTAACGTATCTAAAATACTTTAAATCCTGATATGGTAATTACAGTATAAGGACGTGTGTGTTTGCGTGTGTGTGAATTGGTCAGCTTGGTGGTAGCAGTGTGAGTTTCTGTGTCCGTGTACTGTTTGGGTTTCTGTGGTAATGGATGTCTGGAATGTGAGTGGGCCACTGACAAAGCACGTTCTTCACCGGAAACCCATTCAAAGCACAGTGTCGGTTTGTTCTACAGTGAAAACAAAGGAATTTAGCAGTCTGGTGTCTTGGTTTGTGTCTGAAATTCCATACGAACAGGCGATTTTTCAGAACTTTGTGCATATTTCCATTTTTTATGCATATACAATGAAGATAATCTGTATTACAGCAGTTTTTGGTCATCACAGAGACCCAGTTATAAATACAGCAAGTATATAAAAATTGCAATACGTTCATCAGTGGGCCACGTCACTATTGTGTTACCTCCTTCGGCGATAAAGTGACTTAACAGACATCTATTTAAATCAAAATCTTCCAGATTGCCACTTTAAATCCGATTATGGACTGATGGACTTTTTTTTAATGAAGTCACCCTCCATTTTAAAATGTGTTTTAATTATTATTTCTTCACTTGGATGTTTGACCTTCACTCTGCAGAATGATACATGTGCAGAGTTTTACATGAGGGGACGGTACTTTCATGTGCATTATAATGTGATGTCTCCACTAGGTTGCTTGGTCCATTGTGTATCTTTGAAAAGGGTGCTGTGAAGAATTGATTCTTCAGTGAAGTCAGAGCCATTTAAATTAAACTCTTGAAAAGCCAGATGCAATTTCATAGATTCTTAATTTTCAATGAGGGAAGAGGCTGTGTGACAAGGTTATTCAAATTTCTGTTCTAATTATTATATAAAGACTATTTTGATATCTGAAGGAGATCTTCTGACTTTACTATGTCAAGATAATTCAAAAATCATTTACTAAAACTTGCTGTGGAGAAATCACAGACTAACTATGTCAATCCAAACCCCTGTTTGATTAAACATCTGAGTTTTAAGAGAAGAAATAAAATCAATACTTTTGCCAAAAATTCCCAGCAGCCCTACAGGTGATGACATCACTACCGTCAGTAATACCTGCTGTCAGAGGACAGAGGGATGTGTTTGGTCATGCCTTAATGAGTAACTACCTCAACTAAATGTCACAAGCAACTGCACAGACACTCCCACACTGAGAGGAATATTTAGTTATTTTAGGATCTGGGTCTCAGTTGCCTCATCTCTTTCTGCTGTGGTCTGTTATTTAACTAAGCTGACAAATACAGCTTTCACATGTTTGTTCATGGACTTGGCCATCGTGTGAGTCACCATGTATGTACAAATACAACTAATGCAATCATATTTATTGAAGTTGTTTACCACTGGAAAAGCATTGATTCTTCGCCAACTGTGCTTGTTGTACCTTGTAAAAATGATTTTGCTTGAGCATATCCACAGCTAAAAGATGACACTTTAAGCAGCAGTCATGTAAGTATCAACACACTTTGTGCTAGTAACACAGTGTGTTGATACTTACATGACTGCCGCTTAAAGTGTCATCTTTTAGCTATGGATATGCAAAGTATTCTAGCAAATAATTGCCCCATGAATTACATATTATTTTGTAAAATATTGTTGCTTCTCTGGTTTTACAAACTCTCTCCTCTCGCCACCTATATATGCACTGCAGTATTAGACCATTAAGTAGGCTACACCTCAGTTCTAGGTGACAATATTCAACATACAAGCAGCATGGTAGGATAATGGGATTTGAGCACCGAAACAGAACTGACTCGATGAAGTGATTTCTCTGTTTCCAGCTGCTCGACAGAATGAAATAACACTGATTGCTTGGTGACAGTCAAGACTTGCTTTATGCACTTTACTTTACAAAAAGGTTGCATAAAACATGCACAGTGGACATTGGTACTGATTAAGTGACATGATAGCAACATTATGAGACAGTAAACAAAATGAGATATGGCAGGTCCTTCTATACCAACTTTACAGACGTGGTTCCAGTAGGTATGTACAGCCATGGATTTTACGCTCCATAGGTTTAATAGAGGGCTTTTACAAGCTCAGATCCGGGCTCAATAATAGCAGAGTAATGGAAAGCACACAGTAGAAGGGATGAAGGTGAACGTTCAACACCAACCTTGGGTGAACACTGGAAATTGAATGACTATGTTTTTATTGTCATTTAAAATTCATTAAAACCAAATCAATGAGACCTTGATACCATAATTAATATTTGTATATGTGTCAGTAACTGCAGATACACATCAAGGTTTTCCATTCATATCACCCACCGCTTTCATTATCTGTCAAGACGGATAGATGAATAAAGCAGACTGTGCAACGAGTACTTCCTGCACTATGTTCCCTTTGCTGTGTTGACACAGACAAACTATTGTTACAGTATTGATCGAGTAAATGAAGAGACGGCAGGGCTGTGGTAAAGTCCAGCTGATGTGATTGACGTCCAATCAGTCTGTCCACCTTTCAGGTCTCGGTTTGAACAGTTCTTCCAGTTCTAACTGAGCGGACTACGAGGCTTCGTACCAGCAACGTTTTCTTATCTCTGTGCGTCAGTTCCAGTTCCTGGGCAGGTTCTCGAGGATCCTGCGTCGGTGCGAAGGGTTCGTCACTCCTGCAGCGCGTAGATCCTCCTCAGTGATGCCACTGTAGAGGGGAAATGACACCGAGTCAAACCTGAGTGGAATAGTTTATAACATCGTACACAGTCTGTAAATCTTTGTAAGTACAAAGCAAATATATCTTGCTCTGTGTCTGTGTAGTAACAGTAGCCCCGTTATTTGTTCAGACTATGAAATGCAGTAACTAGAGCCTTGTTAAGTGCAGCTTTTGGAATGTGTTATTTAAAATGATTTTACCTGAAGTAATCCAGATCATCCCAGCCATTGAGGCTGAGTCCCAGGGTGTATTTCTGAAGCCCCAGAGTACTGAGAAGCTCCCGCACAGTCTCTGGTGCACCTTGAAGTACAGACACCTGCGTTGAGATAAAGCAGACAGATTTTTTTTTTTAACAGAGCACCGAGTTGCGCCTTTTTAAAAACTGTCTGTGAGAGCAGCGTCCTACCTCTTTCTCCCAGTTGTAGCCTCTATCTCCATGCATGGAGGGGCCGTTTCTATAACTTGGCCTATGGTTGGGTATGAATGGGCCTCTCTGCACTGGCGGGAAGAAGTCAACTTCACTGAGGGACTTGGCCATTTGCAAAGCAGTGAGGGAGTTGTCTCCTGTAGGTCCAGGGGGCTGCTGATCCACTATCCAGGGAACAGACACCTGAGAATGTGCTAAGTGAGTGGGGGTGTAGGGGAAAGCCGACGGCACCTTGGCTGCCCAGACAAGTTTGGTCCTTTCTGGGGGAAGCTGATGTTGATCCCTTCTGGCTTTTTCCATGATGATTGCCGAATGATTCATATACAAGTTCCTCAGGTTCTTGTCGGGCAGTATGGAGTCGTGAACAATTTTTTTACCTTGGTATTTGTCTCTCGGTTGTGAAGTCTGTTCCTGGTACTGTGACATGGCGTTACTTGAGGGTGGAGGTATGGGAGATGGGTTTTTGGCTGGAAAAAGCTGATAAGAGGAGTCTGTGTGTGTTGAATGAAGGTCATTGGTTGGAGTGTACTGGGGCAGGACGGCGGGAATTTCAATCTCTGTAAAGTCTGATCTGCGACAGGGTCTTCTTTCGAAGTCCTGACGTCCTGAGATTTTCGGGAGCTGCAAGGCCTCATTTCCAGACCAAATCACCGGAGGGTCCCGACGCTGAGGGAGAGCCTCCTCCACCCTGCGTGCCACTGACACGCCTTCAAAGATGAAGTAGGCTGGATTGGTGTAGCTGCTCGGAGTTAGTTTGGGAGGAGCTGCCAAGGACCTGAAATGAACAAACCTGTTTTGAATTTGCAAAGCGATTTACAATTTGAAGTTACTAAATGTGTCCTCAATTCTCACACACTTTCTTTGCAAGATTTCGTAATGTATTCAATAGCATTCACTGTTAACATTGCAAGTGTTCAGACCAATAGTGGCACTGTGCTAAAAACACACATGGTCTGCATTGATTTGGGCATGTGGCTTGTTATCGGTAAGAAGATGAAATACAATCGAAGGAGTCCAGTTTGAGAAATACACAGCAGCATTGAAAAAAACAAATAATCGCATTAAAAAGCACTAATAGTTTTCAGTATTATTTAAATAATTTGTACTTTATCACATTTCGTAGGATTTGGGAACAGATTTTTGAGGATTTTTTTCAAAATAACAGTATGCAGTGGAAAGTGAGTCTAACTTTGACTCACATGGTCAAAGAGGTTTTGTAAAGCACCAAAACAAAATATTGCTCCTGGAAAAGAGGGTATACGTGGCTCGTCAGTGACATTTCTGAAAGAAAATGAGGAGGTCCTCACCTGTTTATTGGGACCCGTGTTGATGCAGGAGACGCGTGTCCCCTCCCGGGACCTTTATCATCCTTCTCAAAATAGAACCACTCTGAAAAAGTAAAATCAACAGATTTCATAATGAGCAAGAC
Source organism: Anarrhichthys ocellatus (assembly GCF_004355925.1). Classification (NCBI taxonomy): domain Eukaryota; kingdom Metazoa; phylum Chordata; class Actinopteri; order Perciformes; family Anarhichadidae; genus Anarrhichthys; species Anarrhichthys ocellatus. The sequence continues at coordinate 3,092,878 of NW_022280057.1, forward strand.
TTCCTCAAAGTCTGGGTGGTGCGTGTAGACCAAAGGCCATGCCAGTTTGCAATCAAACAGCATAGTGGTGTTTGTTTGTGTGTGTTGCTGTAGTGCCTGACCTGGTGACATAACACTCATCTGTCCTGTTTCAGTGTCACAGGATGCATCTGGTCAGGGTCAGTCAATCAGGAGCCAAAAGAGGAAGCGGTCGATAGATACTAGCAAGTGTAAAGCCAAGTCAGAGATCATTGAGGAACCAAATAGAGGAAGCAATGTGAGACTCATGGGAGAGTCAAAGAATGCAGTGACAGTGGAGATGAAAGTTTAGTGGGAAGTGATAGTGCAAGCAAGGCTGAGGGCAAGACAGGACCAGTTCCGGCTGACCCACCATAGGTCTTCTCTCGAGTTCCTCGTCTGTCCTTGGGCACATGGACCCTGACCCGTCCTCTTATGGAGCCCATCTCCTCGCCTCTGTGACTCAAAAATGTCTCAAACTGCTCCGACGCACCGGTGAGTGAGCGCAGAGCCACACAGCATTCACCTATACGAAAAGATGATTCACTAGATCAATAAGACAAGCTGAACAAAAGTGTAGAGGTCAACCTATCCATCCAGATAGTTTCAGCATGGTTTCGATAGAACTAGACACAGACTAGTTCAACTACATTAAAGGTCAACTGCATTTGATTTTAGAAGAAAATTTATAACACGAAATTCTGTCCCTTAAAATACAGTAAACCATCCACTTTATTATGAACATTTTCTTTCTTTTGCATAGAGATTGGCAAATGAAAAAATCTCAGTAGAAAATATTTGTCGATAAAAGTGCTGACAAATGTGTCAAAGAGACGTTTTTATTGCAAAGAAAAAGCTGCAAACCATATTAAAACATAATTAAACTACCAAGATTAGCAGATAGCACTTGTGAAAAGAGGGTTTTTTAAGAAAAAAAGAATAGAAATCATTTCATATTTTTGGATAAACTTTCACTAGGACACTCATCAGCCAACCTAGAGGGACGTTATGAATGGAGTAGTTAATGTGACCAACCGTAGGACTCAAACCCATCACATGACTTGACAGACAACAGCAGGTGCTGATCCTGAAGATACTCCATGTCGGACATGATTGGAAGAAGCTATGACAGACATAAGCAAATCCCAAAAACTTACTTTCGAATTTGACTTTAAAAACTAACAATAATTTCAACCATTTCCAAATGAGTGTCTTTAACCTTCGGCAGTTGTTTGAAGGACCAGCCCAGTTTGAGAAATCCAGGAACATCACAGCTCTGCGAGTCATTCTCACTCGAGCGTCGTGTCTCTGCAAAGAAAGACGTGAATGAATCTTTGTCATTTTGCTGCATAATGGCTTTATGTGAAATGTCTTTTTGTGTGGTACCATACCCTCAAGGCAAGACGAATGAAATTCAATAAAGAACTTTGCCTTGCTCGCCGTCTTCACAATGGCCTCGATGCCTTCAAGCTCTATCCAGGCCTTCTCCATGCTTGAATGTGTATCTGTGCGAGACAAATGCATAACAATGCTGTTCACTTAATGAAGGGATGCAGTCACATTCCATCCATTTGTGTCCACAATGACGGCACCTGTTTTGCAGCTGAACTGTGATGTCACTCCCACTTGGAACGTGGCAAAAACAGGCGAGTGATCGCTTGTGAAGATGTCATCTGTGCAACCTGGTGAGAGACAAATCCACCATATTACTTTCCTATTAGGATTGCAATAACAACACTAAATATCTACAGTAGCTAAAGTCATCGTGCAGCACTGTAAGGCATATGAGCTCCCAGCGATATTTCACAAGACGTGAAAAAAAAAGAGTGATTTAGGAGATAAAAAGTAGTTTTGCTTCTATCCAGTATTTGTTATGTTTAGATAGTTTGCAGAGGTTGGTCAGAAACAAAAGCTTGGTCAGAAAGAGAGGAAATAACTGTTTTTCTTTATGGACCACAGACCAGGATGTTGGGGTTGACCTGATCCGTTTTGCAGTCGTAAAAAGAAAAAAAACACGGATATCTAATTTGAGAACGCTGCATCAAAACCTTTAGCAACGTCGAGGCTTAAGCAATGGCCTCTCCGTGCTGCTCTTATACATTTAGTTGATGCCTTTTTTAACTGTTTACTTTCCTACTTAAAGTATTTCTTTTCATCTCCAGATCCTACCATATGCAGTGCAGATGACGTGTGTCTCTGGGTAGGACTTCCACAGAATCCTATCACACCATGATGGAACATTAACTCGCACCTACAAAAAGAGATTCAGGTATAAAACAACGAAGTATTGTACAACAAATCAAATAACCAGATAAACAAACTGTATGCAGTGAAGGATACCTTCGTTCCTGTTATGCCAGATATTCCTTTTTAGACTGTGTGTTAACTGTTGACCTCCTATTTTTATCTGACATGGCAGCTGCTGTCAGTCACCTATTCCGATAGAGACTCCTTAAATAGGATTTAAGTTACTGATAAAAATATCTTACTATATATTTAGAGTGCTTCTAAGCTATGTTTTTTGTAGTTGTGCTTTGCTGGTTCAGTATGTAGTACATAAACAGCATCAGAGTCTAAAATACACAAACCTACAGGCTGAAAGTATGACAACAATGTATTTCTGAAAAAAGGATTAAAGACACAAAATACAACAAAGAGGCACATTTATGTAAAAGGTGTTAACACAGAAATGTTTGGATGAATTTATCTTCATCTATCTGGAACTTAATAGAAATAACACTAAGAGACTGCAGACATGGAAAAGCTGTGGTTCAGACTCATGAATAAAGTTGAGCTGGAATAATTGACACATGTGGACACGCACACTAAGGGCCCTGATGGGAGTCTGACTCACCGTGAACTCTCTTGTCCTCCATCTCGTTGTGTACCATTAAAAAAAAAAAGTGTTTTTAAATGAGTGTTGTTAATATTAAAGTTTTATTTGCGGTGCAAAATATTTCCTTTATTAGATATTAGTCTTTTTTGTTCAATACATTATCCTTTTAAGGGGGTTGTTTTCTAGTACTGTAAATGTATTGTTTGTTTTTATCATATTGGTGTCCACATTGCGTATGTTGCCTCTGTCATTTTTAAGGTAATAATATAAAAACTATAAATCAAAGCCATGCTAGGGGCTCTGTGGAGCTGCACTTATTAGATCTCCAAAGTTTTTAGGGACTGTTTGTACATCTTCCTGTTTTTCTGAGCTGCTTTTGTGTAACAAGAAGTGACTCACTCCCGAAGTCTTGTACTTCTGCCACAGGTAGCAGTCTCTGGCGCCCCGTTCATACCGATAGGTGGGTGGAAATGCAATCTTCTCTTCCTCTTCACCACGATAAACAGAGAAAGAGTGCAGAGTGAAGTAAGCAAAGGCAGAGCCGAATGAAAATGAAATGGTATCGATCTATACATTTACCATGTATCTTGTTATTGTAAAATCACATTAAAGTGCTTATACAATATCTGTCTGATATTACCAATAAAGAACTCACTGAAATTGAGAAAGGCCTTCCTCTTGTGTCTCTCTCTGGTCAGCTGGTCTGCGCACATGAGCTCTTCAAACTCTCTCTTAGACACATGTTTCAGGATGTCCTGCATCAGTGAGGACCAGAGAGAAGCAATAGCATTAATGTCTGGATATTTTCTCAACCGTCTTCAAGGGTCCTAAACCGGAGCACAAAAGAGCAATGAATAGTACAGAAATAAAAGAAAACAGTCGGCCCGACCTGCACGTCTAAGTCGAGTCGGTAGTTGAGGTCTCCACACCACAAGAGATGGCTGAAGCGCAGGCTGATGTCGAAGGCACCGAGCTGTTTGTCGCCCAGAGAAAGCAGTCTCAGGATGTCCACAAAGTTTTGGTTCCTCCTGAACATGATGTACATTACAAGAGACAATTCTAAATCATTTTAATATGACATAAAACAGGCGCAGACAGATTTTGTGATACACATACAGTATGTATACACCTAATGTACCTCAGGACTTTTTCACTTCCAGAGGTCAGGTGGCAGTTAACAAACCCAAAAGATGTCCCATTGAAGAGGAAGGAGACACCAACAGCTCCCTTGTTCCCTGAAACACCAGAGACACTAAACCTCAAACCTCCAGGTTAATAAACACAAATCTTGTTCTGTTAATCATGCACTATTATTTCTGGCTTTCAGCCAATATACTCTACATTTTCTGTATTTTCTTTGTGTGTATTTGTGGTGGTGAGATCATGCAGGGCAGCCTACCCAATGTGTTTCCCAAGCCAGTCTTCACACTGGCAGTGTTCACATGGCTGATGAGACTCTCATGCTCCGGCTTCACAAACACAGCCAGCCTCATATTCCACAGAGACTGTACTGCCACCTACAGGACAATGCTCCACATTACAATAGATAGACAAGAACAGTTTCTCTCCGCTGAAAGAACACGTAATTACAGATTTCTCAAATGATTTGACCCATTTTTGTAAACCCAGTCAACACAGCCACTGAACGGACCAGTTTTACAGCAATGTGAAGTGTTGCTTTCAATTTGATTTACATCTTGTAAAAACAAATACATCAAAATTGTAGTCTATCATTGACTGATGTATATATACAGTATATTCCCACAAGAACGGCGATGACAAGATATCAATACTCTCACGATCCTTCCTGAAAAATGTGTGATCCTTCAGTCCTGATATACTGTAGGTATAATGTCTACCAAATGTAACATTTCAAGGTTTTACTTGAGGGTAGATGCCTTTTCAAATGCTTACATGTACAATTCTTTAAAAGAAGCACTGATTTACATGAGGTTAAAATACAAGCTTTGTAAGTCTGAAATGCCAAGGTTGACCCAACCATTACAGAATAGACTTAAAACTGTATGCTTTAGGTTTATATCGTTGAATATATTCATATTCAGCTAGTCTATCCAACAAATTACACAAATAATGTTATAATTGCTCTAAAATATAAGCCTAATGTTTTACCTTTTTTAGTTTGAAGTGAAACCTCAAAGAAGTTCCCTTGTGATTATATATATTTTCTTTCTGTCAGGCCAGAGGCACTTTAGTCTATGTGGTTTTACAGTAATATAAGTTTATAAGTCAGATCGATTATTGTTTTTAATTGTTTTAGTAATATGCATCTTGTTTTGGAGAAATGTGTCAGATCAATGCAGGTAAACTATGTTAGTGGGTATGGCTTCATTCTGGGATGTTACATAAACATTTTGTTCATGTTTTGGTTAATATCTTAATTATGCACAAACAAAAAATGAATTACTAAATAAATAACATTAATATAAAATGTTAGCAAAATGGTTAATTAGCAATCATTGTGTAAAAACAGGTTTGTTTCAAGTGGTGTAAATCTTATTTTGAAAATGTAATGTTCTATCTACTACTAACCCTCCATCAATTTAGCTCCCACTGCAGCCACAACAGGCTTTATACAACTTGTTTTCACATGTGCAGTAGTTCAAACTAAACTAATAAAATCAGTGGAGTGGAAATATGGTAGTTTTATGGTTAATGGCACCCTATATAGACATAAGAATCAACACGTGAAGGTGAAAAAGAAGAAGGGTTTTTGAGAGAAGAAGAGAATTACTTGTTTGAAGTCAATGTGAGTATGGCTGCGAAGGGTTGCTTTGATATGTTCTGTCCATTCTCTCTCCCCCTGAGGGTTTTCCTGAGTCCCCAAGGCGTAGATGTCATGAGGGAGCAAGGCGGTCGAGTCATCAGGGGTGTGCCCCAAACCGCAGCAGGTCACCCATGACTGCAGGCTGCGAGGAGGAGGGGAACCACCTGTGCCCACAAAAAAACACAATAAATAACAGTTAAAAAATGACCCTTCCAATTCAAATTCTGTTGCCTGACAGTGGAGGAGAATGTCATCACATTTACAGTTACCCATGTTCCAGGTGCCGACAAACACAGAGATCGCGTCTGGTTCCCTCAGGTGAGAGTGCCTGGTCTTCATCAGCTGGAGGAGTTGGCAGAAGGCGTCACGTTTCTGAAAGAGATGAGAGACACTCAGTGAACTATGGAAAACTAAACAGTGGATTCCAGTTAATAATAAAGCCAGTTATCTTTCCTTACCCGTGCACTCTCAAACGTCATTTCCCGTGGTGTGTTGTGGTGGCTATCAACCACCATGCGTACCTTGGCCGGACTGCTCTGGAACTTGACAATCTGAAGGACTGATACACGGCAGCAGATTTATTTATACAATATATATATTATATCTGCAAGCAAGAGAAATGTCACAGGCACTAAAAAGTGAGTATTTTCTTACTTCTGTCATGCGAGACCCTCTCTATACCAAATGAACCAGCCTTCCTGTCAAAGAGCAGCACTCCTGTGTCCACATCCACAGAAACAGTCTGTCTGCCATACCTCACCATCTTCACCTGGACGCAGCAAGAAAAACAACTCTTAACACATTTACATAGTAAGATATCAGTTGCAAGATTTGTCTTACTGCATGTCATATTTGGTAAAAAAAAAGATTCAATTGAACTTTTTCAACCTGATTTACCTGAAAGGAGTGAACTGGCAGCTGTCTGGCATGGTTCTTGACAGGTGTTACATTGGTGGGTGTTGGTTCAGGAGGGGGTGGGTTCGGCTGCACTGCCAGATTGTGATTGGTCACCGCATCTTGCAACGCTTTTAATACCTTTACGATCACAGAACGTACAGTGTTACAACCGAACCACTGTTGTCCATCACAAACCAATTGGTCTGTTTTTCAAAACCTCATCATCACTCAATAACCACTGCCACTAAAAAGACTGTGAGCAATAGTATTGCAATAAATCACTTTGTGTAAATTAATAAAAAAATACCTTTTTCTCCAACGAAGAAAGGAGGCTGACCAAAGCTGAAATCTTACACAACAGGCTGTCTATATCCATCTCGGAGCCCTTGTTCCAAAAAATACAATACATAAAGCGCCGTGAGTCGATGTATATGGAGAATGCACATTTATCCCCGACAGTAAAGGGTTACCATATTATAAAATTACAGTTACTTATTGTTCCTCAGAAAGAATGCTGCATGGTTTGTACTGTACCTGTTTCTTGGTGTGTGTTAAAGAGCAGCTCGGATGGTCGAAGACCTTGGCCAGGGTCTCCAGACTTGAGAGAGTCAGGTCGATTTCACTACAGACCAGGTCAATACAAAACCTTTGTTAATGACTATACATCGGTTTACATACTTTATAGTGTAGAGCATCTACTGTATAGATTGGGTGCTGTGTCACAACAGTCTATACATTTGCAAATTGCTCCTATTGTTCACGTTCGGTTTATCGTTAACAATAAACGCACGCTAACCTGTTCAAGCCTTGGCACGCAGTACCCAGAGTACGCTTGAGGTGGCATAGAGTTGTTGCCCCTTTGTGCACATTCTCAATGTCCAGAGGCAGCTCACTGAAGAGGTAGTCATTGAGTAGACCGATCAAATCACCTGCAGTACTGTAAACAGGATAAAACAGGCTGAATTCATAAACATTTGTAGAAACCATGCAAGCAATTTCTGCTTTCTAGACATTACTTTTGCTTGATTTTTATCTGCTGGCCAAAACCACACAGCATATGCTAGTACTGTTTATTAATAGGCCCAAAACAAAAAGTCCAAAAGAGTGTTTCACATGTTGCTTTCTATATGCTTGATTGCCAACAGGTGCATATTTAGATGAGAAAATGACAGATGGCTCACATTACTGTGACTCAAAAATCACCTCAAGTCACAAACCAATAAACAGGCGCGCATTGTCACACAGAATAAGCGGCTTTCAAATATAAAAGTGCAAAATAATATAATAATAATAATATAATATGCAAAATAGATAAGCACTATGCACGGAACGTCTTTTGCCAGACTGATAACTATTCAGCATTTAAGCTGGATAATCACACCTGGATGTGTTCAGCTCCCGCAACTTATCCAGGAACAGAGCGTGAGGGGCTGGTTTTGCTGGTGGTCCTGTGGAAGGCACTGTGCTGACAGAGGCTGGAACTGGAGGCGGCTTCTCGTCATCTGTGCATGCACGAAATATAAAACATTAATATTTAACAATAATTAATAAACACAGGTATGTAATATTTTACTATGTATAGTGTACGATATAGACTGTTTGGTGATTTGTTTTGATAACAGATAGCGGCCCCACCTGAGCTCTCTTCCCCAGTGTCTGTATCACGGGGAACACCGTAGAGCAGAGGAGTGACCAGGCCCTTGTGGGGATGCTGGTACCCCAACACCAGGTCCTCAATTGTCCGAAAACAGTTTACCTGCACCCCCTGTGTTGTCTGTGAGACACACAAACAAATGCAATGTGATAAGAGACATACTCTGCACAAGCATGCAACACACTGATGTTGCACTGAGAAACACATTTTTGAATAAGCAGCAGTTTAAATTAATTAAGTTCTTTCTTTTTTTTGATAAACTTGCTTTGTGTAATACAGGTCTATAAGCAAAAACATCATACATGACAACTATAAAGATATGAGGTTGCCAAACAAAATGTCGTGGTCTAGTCAGTGTGTCTCACTAAGTGTATTGCAACTTCACTTCCTTGTTCTTTCTCAACTTCTTTTTATAAGACAGAGGTAATAAAACTTGTAAGAATTCACATAAGGAAAATATAATGACCTGGGAAGACCTACTGTGTTAACTGAAAGTCAAAATCTTGCATGATATGAATTAAATTGAACATAAAGTAAAACAAATAACTGCCCAATTGTAGCTCGCACACTATATGTGGTTATTAGCGGATGTTTCCACACTCAAAACCTCGCTTGGGAGAACAAAACAGAAGTATCTATTTGCATGACAGAAAAAGCCACATGCAGATGATTTGCTGTGATAAAAATGGTCCCGGGGGTCTAGAAAGCTCTGCCCTTTACTGAACAGGAGAGGCGACATCGCTGAAAGCTACTTCGTGGCTGCAGCAGCAGTTGTCTGTCATGTTTCCCTGTGGTTCAACACTCCCAGTCAGACTAAAAAGCCCCCCCCATCACAACAAAACAATAACATGGCAAGGAAGTCTTTACGTGCATACGTTCACACTTTTAAGCCACAAGCACAAACAAGCCTACTCTCAAACTTTCTAACAAAAAACCTGCACGGCTACACTTCAGTGGCACTTAAAGCAGCACAGGCAAAAATGAAGATGAAATAAACCCACATGCTGTGCACAGGTGCTGTGTGCATACAAACCAACAAAGCTACAGGTCACATGCACAAAATCAATGTGGTTAGACCACAATACCAAGCAAACTCTTTTCATGTGCCCTCTTTACTAGAAGTTTTAGTTTTCATTTTGCGGTAAAAGAAAACCATTTCTTTCGAGCATCCCGTAGGTTTTGCCAGGAACTCTTCAAATAGTATTTTTTGTACCACACGGATCTCTTGAAAAGCAATTAAAAAGAAATGACAAGGAATAAGAGACAGTAAGAGAGTAAAAAGGGCCCCAAAATATCTCCATGGCCATCTTGGATAAGCAAAAAGGCAAGCCTGTGACTTGTGAGTTAGTGGAGGAAATCCAGTGAGGGAAAATATGTCCTGGAGGTTTAGACTGAGGGTAGTGGAAACACAACTGAAATAGCAACAGAGTTTAAGGTCTTCATTTGAAAGCAGAGGCCTTTTCCAAGTCAGAGGCTTAAAAACGACTGCCAGACCATCATTAATAAACTCGTTATTGGACTTTAATATGCAGACACAGTTAAGAAAAAGCCACAGAAGATTTGCGGTTTAGGCCCTGAAACTGTTTATTTCCCTCACTCTCTCACCCACTGTGTGCGTATGTGCTTGCAGACTTTGACTTTGTTTGTGTGTTTTTAGCATTGAATAATTAGGTCATTTGCTGACTAAACGGCCCCCTGCTCAGAGTATCAAAAACAGACTTGTACCATTACCGGCTTAAACTCCACCACATCCAACCAAACACCCCCATACATACACACAACAAATAAGCACACCCATTGGTCAGTGACCTAGTGTGTGGGTTGAGTAGGAATCTCTGAGACATAAAAATAATTTATCCTCTGTGCTGCTGCGCTTATGCTGCAAGCATGAGGCCACATGGCAGAGATGCCATTCACACAACAAGGCTGCTGCACAGAGAGGAAACACAAACATGTTCCTGTTCTCCCTCCAACAGACAATAACAAACCATTGTTTGATCCCTCTAGCTCCGTCCGACCGACTGCGTCTCTCTCTGTGTGTACAGTTTGTGCCAAGACATCTATTGTGTCTCTACTTTCCGCTGTCTTCCTCGTCAGGCGAAGGATTCAGTGTCACGCGGTGATGAACACTCACCTGAACTGCTAGAAGGCCGTCTGCGTCGGGAAGAATACGATAGGTGTGAACATGACGTTGGAACCTTTGGACACCGAAAATAACTCTGTTATTAATGCCATGGCAAGTTACTACAACACGCTTCAGAGCAAACATTCAAAGGGAAAATACACTTAATGTATTGTTTAAATAAGGACCAGATGTCTAACTGTAGTTAAAGACACTGTAACCTTCTTAACAAGGCGCCAGTTGTTTTACAGATCACTAATGACGCGTCTTGTTTTAGTTATACAATGTGTGAGAGACACTTAGATCGTCATCTCCAGTCACGTCAGAGGAATATGTTTCAGGCCGCACGTAACGATGACGCCATTTCTAATCAGTCAGCTACTGTGTGTTAGCTGAACAAAAGGGAAACCAGGACGGCAGAATGACTGAATCAAATGTGTGGAGATATTTAACAAACTAAAAGAGGGAATGACATATTGAGAAAAGAACGAAGGGAAAGAGGGAGCACTGCGAGCGCCCCGGCTCAGCTTTCAGGAATGTATCTGGCTCAGGCTGATGAGCAGTAAGCGTAGTGCGGTCGCTGGAGCTCCCGCCCTCCTTCAGGGGCCCCAGGGAAGAAATAGGGGTAAGAGAGGAAACAGGGAGTCCTGGGCCAGGGTTTGACTGGCTGAGGTGGACGCTGTTCGGACAGGACAGGGTGACTAATCTGGAGAGGGTGCATGTGTGAGGTTGGCCCAGCCTGCACACAGCACTCAAAGTCGGCCTTTGCTGGCAGATGACGGTGAAAGTGATGGATATGACAGGGGGGAGTAAAGCTGCTGAAACAATTTACAGATGGGGGACATTCTTCAGAAATGTTGCGTTTATGAATATTTTCCAACCCCGTTCGCCAAAATCTAAAAGTATAACGAGATTGGGTAATTAGATATGGTTTTACATGAAGTAGAACTGTTTCTTTTTCACATCGGGCAGCGTTTACTACTTCAAGACGTCCTGAGTGAATCATTCATTAAGTATTTCCAAGGAGGTGGAGCACATAAAATTAGACACGCAAACTTCAGTAACTTCTATAAAAAAGGATTTCTGGGGAGTGAAGAGAGTCATGTTCCCTTACTTTTAATACAGTTATAGAACAAGTTCACGGCTGCTCTTGCCGCCTAAGATAACACAATAGCTTAAAGTACCGCGGATGGGTAATTATGTTTGAAAAGCTGTATGTGTTTGTGTATACTCACAGCAGGCACAATGCATAGGCTCCTGGCACAGACTCACTGTCTCTCACTAGGTAGCTGCCATCCCTCCCGGCCCGTGCCAGCAAGTCCTCTGCGTGCACTCGGCTGATCTCACGATGATACCATGCTGCCATAGCCATGGCAATCAATGTTGCGAGATATGTTCATAAAAAGAATCCACATGAGGCGATGAACTTGACGCAACACAAGTTTACTGTCAGACTGGCATTAAGCTGGCGGAGTGCCATTCAAGTTGTCAGTGCCAGAGTGTGTTGAGAGGTCTACTTTCGTGTTTAGAACTTTCCCATGATCCTTTTCTTCATGATCAAAGTGTCAAGCAGACAATCCATCATCTTGTGTGTACCGGCTAGCACTTCCTGGGTCCCTGTTGGTTCTTTCAGGGTCACACATCCTGTTGCAATGGAGGAATAAAGCAGAAACATGCAGCTGATTGTGAGGTTAGTCCACTCAAACAACAGCCTGCTCCTCAACAGAAGCCTCAGACCACCTTTCTGATAATATCCGTGTGTAGACAGACCCAGTTTCAGCTTTTGGTTGAAAGTCGCTGCACCCAGGTGGGTGTGTTGCTCCAACAAACACAGACCATCACAGCGGCGCGAGGGAGGGAGGTAGAGGAAAAATAGAGAGAGGTGCTGCACAGTCTGAATGAAGCAGCCACCCCAGAGGCGATGACGGTGCCTCTAGCCTAACCACAAACACAAGCCCTCCCCTGGTCCCAACACAAAAACCCCACATGCAAACAACAGGAAAAGAAGAACCAAGAATGGCAAAACAAACAAATTGAGCCGCACACACGGGGCCCACACACTCACACACGGCAGAGACAGAAACATACCAGATGGGACTCAGTCAGCACTAAAACCAGACAGGCATGCAACAGAAACCAGACTAATTCAAATGATTTCCCAGCTCTGTTGCCATATAAGGGAATAGGAACACCCTCCAAAAAGTTCAGCTGATGACTGCAGTTGTCTTTGCTTTGTCCAAGCCCAGATTCCATTTAGAGTGTGTCCGAGTTGGATGTGGGCTACTCCGGGGGTCTCACTTTCATGCTGGATGTTTGTGTGCTGGCGTGTGCGTCTTGTCAGCAGCGTCCCGTCCGGGCTGGCTTGGTCTCCAGCGGTTCTTCACAGTGCTGTCAGAGCAGAGGGAGGGAGCAGAGAGGCAGAGGACAACCCCGCTAGAGCACCGGACAGACAGAGGAAGTGACTCGACATTCCAGATGGCGGACATAGCCAGGAGAATTCTTGCGAGGGGCTCAACTCCACCACCAGTGTGTGAAACAGCAGACTGCTTCCTTTTTCTCTCTTTTCTCTCCTCTCTTTACTTTTTTCCTCCCTCAGCCCCTGCCCTCAAATTCCAAACAGAAAAACACAGCTTACCACACACACACACACACACACACACACACACACACACACACACACACACACACACACACACACACATGTGAGCTGCCAGGTAATTCTCAGTTTCCTCCTTGTTTTTTATCATCTTCATCTTCAGACATTTCATCCTCTGGCAGGCATATTTACTTTCTTTCACCCTTTCCTTCTCCTGTCCCAACCTTTTCCTTTTCGTCACCCTTCTTAATTAAACTTCCCTTCCCCTCTTGCGCACTCTTTCCCTCTCAGCAAAAAGCAGCCTCCATATGGTTATGATCATCCTTCGCTTTCTTATTTTTGCCCTCCTAGAACATCGCCCATTATTCAGCCCTCCTACTTCCCTCCTTCCCTATTAGCTGGAGCGTATAACTCTGTGGGAAGCTGTTTGATCCCATATTTGCTGCTCTGCCTCTCACTACTCAGCAGAAATGTGCCGACCACCAACCGCAGCCCCATTAAACAAATAGATACAAGTTCATCCCAATTTGATGACACATACATTTAACCCTCAATCTGTAATCAGTACTTCTCAATATTGCTATGTGCAATCTACAGCACATTTAAAATATATACTGTGTCATATTCCATTCAGGGTTTACAATGGTGCTTTGAGCTAAATGCTAACATTGACATGCCATGCTCACAATGACAACAAGCTGATGTTTAGCAGTTTATGTTTAGCAGGGAAGTTTACCATGATGGTCATCTTAGTTTAGTGTGTTATCTTGCAAAACTTTGCTAAAACAAAAAGCACTAAACACAAAGAATGACTGAGGCTGATAGGAATGTCATCATTTTGCAGGTATTTGGTCATAAATCAAAATATTGGACGAAAATGAAAGGGATCACCAAAATGATTAAAATTCATCCTACTGTGAACATGAATGTTTGTACCAAATTTCATGCAATCCACCCAAATGTTTCATTCAACTCAACAAATGTCAACCTCATGGTGGCGCTGGAGTAAAAGTCGGCAGATCACGAAAGTCAGTTTTTAGTTAGTTTCAGAGTGTGCTTGCTGGTTTTAGTTTAGTTTCAGTTTTTATATATTTAGTTCTAGTTTGTTTTTGTTTGGCCAGTTATGTCTCAGAGGTATGTAGCTAAGTATGTAGTGTAACAATGGCCATGATATGTAATCTGTTATTTTTGCGGCTGCTTTCGTGTCCGATGTAAAGCAATTGCAGCATAGCGCCATCTACTGGAATGTCAAGTCTCTTCAATTTCAGTGGTTCATGTTCCCACGGAAATTCATGCCGTCTACTTTTTTGGTATTGATGCATATTATTGCTAAAAAACTAAAACAAATTCATGTTTATTTTTAATTTTATTCTATTTTTATTGGTTTTCTAACAGGCAATATCATTTCAGTTTAGTTTTTCTGAAAGGATGTCGTTTATATCTAGTTTCAGTTTGCTAACAATATTTTTCACTGCTAATTTTAATTTCAGTTTTAGTTTATTATAACAGCCTTGTCTGGAAACTGTGGATGTCACCAAAGTCATTATGGTTCATCCTCTGAGATCAATGGATATGTGTACCAAATTAAATGATCAATGATTTGGTTCGAGCAACTGAAAAATATGTTCATCTTCATCTTAACAACAACACAAGCTTTGTCTATACACCTCTGATGGAGGGCTGATAACATTTACCTAAACCACAAAACGTCATCACTGGAAGCAAAATCCCATTCTTTAGAGAAAGATGATTCCTCTCTCTTCTCCATCCAGATCTAAATGCTCTGCTTAAGCAAGCAGTGGTTTGGACAGGATACTGAGAGAGCAGGATGTACTCCATTTCTAAGAATCGCCTGCTCACTTTCATCTTCCACGCCGGCTGTGAGATCGGATTTTAAATTGATTTAGCATTGTTTTAGACACCCAGCTTAAAGAGCTGTAGTTTTGCTGGTATAGAGCAATACCTCCATGGAATACCTACATTACTCTATATTATATAATCAAGGCCAGGCAGGAAGCCAGGACTTGAACACATAATACAGTATGTGAGCCAACAGCAAAGAGTATTAGAGCTTTCTACTAAATATATTCAGTTTGATTAAAAGCCTCCACCAGAGGATTCAAAAAAACGTTCCAAAACAGCAAGTATTGATTAAAATCTAATAACAAAAGCCATGTATTTAGTTCTGTGATTATGTTTTAAAGAACAACACAATCCAGCGAGCCATGTCGTGATTAAGAGGGTGGTAGATACGTGCTCTGACTGGGCTCATAACTGATGTGCATCTTTCCAACGGATGGCGACAACAACGTTTTGAAGTTACAGCATCGGCTGAATAGCAGCTGCCAAAAAGAAAAGTTGGCTAAAGGTCACATAAGTTGCAGTGCATAACAGCTAATCAGTGTGTGTGTGTGTGTGTGTGTGTGTCTGTGTTTAAAGTGCATTTATCATTTAAATCAGTGATGTTGACTTTAGTACAAAAACATAACAGCACTTCACACAGTGCACCATCAGTCATATCTGATTGTGTCCCTGTTAAACACAGCCTCGGTGCCTCAATTTAGCAACTCGCTGAAGAAGACTGTGCTGTTAAGAAGTGCTAATACCATGTTGCTGTAATGCCCTGGGACTAGCCAACATTTGAGGAACGATGTTGACTGTCTATATAAAGAGCTTAAGTGTAAGGGGCTTATGTGACTATATGTAACCTCACACAGAGCAAACTGGAAACAGATAATCCAAGAGAGACAGAAAATAAGATTATCTTGTCTTGAGTTTGGATAGTATTAAATGTAAAATGGAAATACAGGCCTATGTACAGTAGCTATACGCCATATAACAAACAAACAAATGCATCACAATGATCATCAGAAATGATGGTAATCAGTTAATTCAACTTCTGACTTGAATCACATCATAAAAATACAGTGTATAAAGACAATATATTCATATTCTATCAGACATCATGCTCTGATGCATTAACTAATTTCACACAGTTAATTAATAACTGTCTAATAATTACACTAACCTTAAACCTGTCTTTACCCCAAGAGGCCTGAGAATAAATATATCGCCAGTGTCTCTTTAGCGTTAACAGAACGTGTCAGTTAACACGACAAATCAACTGAGGTGTGAAGCTTTCAGGCAGAGCGGTTTCTCACCAATGTGGTTTGGTTTGTCCAGTGAAGCGCACAGAGGCTGTATCAGAATTACTGTAAATGCCAAGAATAGAATACACAGAATAGAAGATGATAGAAGCTTTCAGGTTATCTATTATAGACAAAACAGAATTGGTAAGTTGACTACAGAGCAGCCAGAGAATGCTAATGATTGGAAAGGCCTTACATGTATTGACTCTATTATCTTGTTATGGACCTGGCACATATGTTGAGAGCCCAAATAGGAATGAGGTTAGGTTTTGTGATTGTCAATCTCTATGGATACACCTTTAAAAATCGATATTCAAAGCTAAATTCAAGACTCACATTATAAACTCACACACAAATACCAGTAACACAGATGTCACCCAACTAAAGATATACGTTTTTCAAACTTTTTAAGACTTTTTTAAGACTGCTTTGTTTCTTTTTAAATTCTGCTTCGAAAGTGTGGGAATAGAAGTTGAAAAGCCTGAGCAATAAAGAAGAATGATTAGCGGAGCACCTTTAATGTATTAAACGCCTTAACGTTATATTGCCTGTGAACTCCTGGCAGATGATCCGGCGAGGTTATGTACAGCAGTGCTGTCTAGTCTGGGCAGCTTTAAAGAGATCTCAAACCTTGCCCTTATATGACAGTTGAAGGGAGTCCAACACACATATCCAACAAACTAATTCATTATCCTCGACTGCGGTGTGACAAGCCCTCCATAAAACCCTTCATCCAGCTCCCTCATTAATCAATCAATTACAGCTGACTGAGGAGGTGAGAAGATCCTCCACCAATCCATTAGATTTACCTCCATCGCTCCTTGCGTGTCAGTGGATCACCTAAAAGTCACTGCCAATGAATGTGGGTCCTTTGAGAGTCCTGGGGCTAAACCTGTGCCTCCTACCCAGATGACAACCTTAAACAGTGGAATTGATTGGCATGATGCCTTTTTTTACTAGTTGGAAAGCCTTGTTGCTTGTACAGCAATAAGTCGGCAGGTCACTTAGATTTCTGTAAACCTGCCATGAGCACAGATTGCACAAAGCTTGGTAGAGGAGCCATCTGTCGTCCCAGCTATAGCATAACAACCAAAGTCCAGCTAATACCACTCTAGTCCTGTCTAAGCTATAAGAAAGGAAGTCCTTGAACATTCACGAATCCTCCATGTATAAGACAATCCTCTAATCTTAGTGAGGCTCAAATAGCATCCCGCAGCTTGAAACAAAGAAGTTAAATATATATTTGATCACTGAGCCACAAAAAACTATATTTCAAGCAAGTGTTTACAATCATAGACTTTGAGAAAGGTTTCCCCTCCAGGTCTACTAATGTCAGTGGACAGTTTGCCATTGTACCCACCGTTATTCAATAGATAGGCTTCCATAAAAAAGCCTGTTTTTTTAACATTTACTGAGTGATATTAAAAACGATGTAGAGCTGGGTGTTGTTTAGTCATGATCTGGGGTGGCTGATTTCATTCATTTGAATATGGAGGACAGTATGTGCAAAATGCCAAGTGCTCAATATTGTTCACGTCCTGCTGCACATGAACATGGGGAGGGGAAAAAAAGACAGACAAAGACCAAGTGACCAAGATAGTTTCCCTCCACGGCCTGTTGATTGCACTTTGTTTTCAAAACTGCCCACGTCTCTGAGCTTTCGAAGTCACACACACAGCATTATTTTTACACATGAACACTAGTGTTCTAATTAATTAATCAGATTTTCTCTAAAACAGCCGTCTTTGTCAGGCTGGGTAAGCTGAGGGGAGGGTTCCAGGGTTGGGAGGTCACAGTATAAAAGCAAACGGGAGGCAATGATTGACACTCGCTCACACGACACGGTGACGCATTACAGAAGACAGCAGTGAGGACTGAGGGCACGGTAAGTGAGCGGCTTTCTCTTGCTGACCAACGTTACACACAATATAAATATATTGAAATGATAGAATGATATTACAGTTACAGCACAGAGGAGCATTTACTGAAGATGTGTCACTGCTGTTACTTTACAGGAACATACGCTTTGAGCACTCAAACTATCAATGAGATTGTGCAGAGTTTGAGAAATATTGTTTCTTTATTGTTTTAGTTAAATCAATTGTAAAATCATACAGGTACTCTTTCTATTAGGTAGTTATTAAGAAATTCTGATTGTCATTATAACAATAATGAGTGAACTTCATCAGTGGTCTTTATGATTTGAATTTAAAAAACAGTAATGACACATTCTTCTAAAATAAATCCAACAATAAACTACAAATGACATTTAATCCAAAGATAACCAGTGGACCCTAGTCATAGATGTATCTGTATCAAATGGTTTGGTAACGCAGCCTTTTCATCTTTTTTATTTGCAGACTGGATCCATAACTTTGCTATCAAAATGTCAAAGTGAGTATTAAGAGTTTTGACTCATTTGCTTATTAATTCAACAGCTATCCTGAAATGTTAACTGGTTTACATTTGAGGTTAGAATTCACACCTTTTCCTGTCAATTTCAGGGCATTAAAATGTCACAAAAAAGACATTTGTTGAAGCTGAATCCTCTCAAACCCTAACACAGTGATCATTTATGCATGTCTCAAAATGAAATACCAAACATTAATCCTTTAATTTGTGTGACTTAAGTTAAATTCACTTTGATATTGTTTTTTAATAAACAGATACTCGACTCATTCGACAGAAAGAAGAAAGGCACTGTAGCCATGCAGGGATCAAAGTCGATAGTAACTTCACAAGAAAGAAGCCCGGTGGCTCTTAAGTAACAATTTCACATCTCGGCAGAGGCACGCGTCTCTAAGACTCCTCTAACACTCCAGTCCTCCAGGATATGGATAATTCCTGATTAAGGTGGATTGTGAGGATGAGACCTTGGAAGAGAGATTTATAAGATAAAGGAAAGTTTTAACAGGATTACTTGGAAGACATCGAAAGAAGCGAACACCACCTGTTTCATGTAATGCTAGGAATCTTTGGAGAGATTCACACATTCACACATTTGCCAAGAAATATTCAACATTCATCATTACAGGTCAATTCGCCACAGGAATGTAGGATTAATCCGAGAGATTTTTAAGGATATGAGTCTAATAGTCAATTCAGCACCCATGTAAGGAATTTATAAACAAAAATCTGATTAAATTAATACTAATTTTTCATTTAATATATGTTACCAAGTATAATGTATTGATTTTTGAAATCACAATTATGTCTTATGTCCAGATTAGACACCTTTCCATTCTGAGGGGGGGGGGGGGGTGTGACCAAATTTCTGAGGTCTTGTGTTTTTCAGTGAGGCCCAAAGTGTTAAAGAATTAAATAATCCACTGCTTTTTTTTCCTCGCTTTTCAGGGTATATAAGAAGACCAGCGGCAACGGACATGTAAGTGGAAGTGGCCTCTGTAATATAGTCATTATAAAGCAACCCCTTGGTCATAGGGAGGAGTGCATTTTGTGTGTAGCTATTCCAACTCCCAGAAATAACTTCCAAACTCTGGAAACCTTGGCGGAGGAGTAACTGTATCCATTTCTCCGTCTCTCTCAGATTGCCCTGTACTTGGGGAAGAGAGACTTTGTGGACAATGTGGATTCAGTGGAAGTAGTTGGTGCGTGGCACAATGTCTGTTTATACATCCTGAAATCTGCACACATACAGTCGATGTGTCTCTGTGTGATCTAATGCTAAGGCCTTTTCCTCTCCTTTGCAGACGGTGTCATTAAAGTGGACCCTTCAGGTCTTGGCGGGAAAAAAGGTATTTCCATCTGATTCGCTGTCAATGACTAAAGTTATAGTTCCTAAATTCACGCAACACAAAGACAACCCTGAATATATCTCTTTCCATTGCAGTATTTGTCTACCTTGCTTGTGCCTTCCGCTATGGAAGCGACGACTTGGATGTTATCGGGCTGTCCTTCAGGAGAGACATCTGGATACAGCGCGTTCAGGTGTATCCACCGACAGGTGCAACCACAGCCAAAACACCAATGCAGGAATCCCTCATGAAGAAAACTGGAGAGCAAGGATGTCCATTTTCCTTCCAGGTGAGGAATTATAACTTTTCATACAACATATTAACTGTCCTTCGGAGAAACATTAGATTGATCAACCACATATCATTACTTCACCTTTACTTTTCGGTCATCTTCTTGAAGTGTTATTTATTAATGTGCCTTGTTTCTACTCGTTTAAGATGCCATCAAATCTGCCATGCTCAGTCTCCCTGCAGCCTGGGCCAAATGATGCTGGCAAGGTACCACTCTATCACTTTTCCCTCACTCTTATATACTACTCTAAATGCCTGACAAACAAAGACTTTATTCGGGTCTTGTTCTGTTGTAGGCTTGTGGTGTGGACTTTGAGGTTAAAGGATACGTTGCCAACACAGCAGATGAAGAAGTTGAGAAGAAGTATGAATGCCCACAGTCCAACCATTCTGTCAGCGCAATCTTGTGTTGCATTAAAGGACATATAGAAGGGTTAACCCTGACTCTCTTTGCCTGTGTTTTTCATGGTTTTAGGGACACGTGTCGCCTGATGATTCGCAAAATACAATTTGCACCAGCTAACAACAAGCCTGGACCCAAGGGTGATATAGCAAAGCAGTTTATGCTGAGTGACAAGCCTGTTAACTTGGAGGCCTTCCTTGAAAAAGAGGTACATTGAAGTGTACATACTATATTTTGGCATAATATATATACAAAACTAATGCTATAATTATTCAGACTAAAATGTTTCTTATTTATTTAGATTTATTACCACGGAGATCCAATCACCGTCAATGTAAAGATCAACAACGAAACCACCAAGGTTGTGAAGAAAATCCAAATTTCAGGTGAGCAGCAAGGAAAAGATAAACACTTGACTGAAGTTAAATTCCTAAAAGATGGTGTTTGTGTATAGCTTGTGAGAGAGGGAGGGAGGAGAGAAAAAGAACATAAGTAAGGGATAAAGTATCCGTGTAAAGTGTGTATGTGTATATGGTAAAGAGTCAGACATTTTAACTGATAATCTAACAAAGCTATTTCTTCTTTTAGTTGAGCAGCAGGCAAGTGTGGTGCTCTACTCATCTGATACTTACACCAAGGCGGTCTGCTCCGAGGAGTTTGCGTAAGTAAGGCTGTCACTGTATCAAAAGAGGCTTATTATGCTTATTGAGATTCAATTTAATGAATTTATGAATTAGCATTTTCTGATAAATTAAATATCTGTAAATCCTTGTTAAAAATACATTCTCACCTCCCATTAGATAAATTCAAAACAGCTTTTACTGAAAAAAACGTTTTGTCATTGTTACATCTCAGTATGGATTGAGGAAAACTTTAAACAACACAGATAATGTCTGTTAAACGTGCGTTATTATTTCTTTCTTTCTTTCTATATTTCACTACATTACACAGGGAGACAATTGACGCCAACTCTTCATTCGAGAAGTCCTTCCAAATAACCCCCCTGCTGGCCAACGCCAAAGAGAAGCGGGGTCTTTCAGTAGACGGCCGGCTAAAAGACGAGGACACCAACCTAGCATCCACTACCCTGTAAGCCACAAGTCTCTCATCAATGGGCTTATTGTGTGCCCAGGACTCTACATTGTGTCATCCACTTATCATGTCTTAGACCAAATCCTCAAGCTCTGAAAGCTCAACTATTCCTGTCTCCTCACAGGAGTCAAGGAGAAAAGGAGATGCAGGGAATCATCATCTCCTATAAAGTCAAGGTCAATCTAGCGCTGGGCGGCGGAGGGTAAGGCTCAACTGAATATAAAATATTTATGCATGATACTTCAAATTGTGTAGACTAAAGGTTTATTTTATTGTGCTCTCTCTCTCTCTTTCACAAAAAGCCTGCTGGGTGGCTTAACAGGAAGGTAAATATTGATCGTCTTTCATCTGTGGTCACATGGTATTAGTGTGAGTAATATATAAATTCCTATTCTGTATATTTTTCATGATAAAACTTTGTTTCTTTGTCATTTTCAGCGATGTCACTTTGGAGCTTCCTTTGACTCTGATGTCCCCAAAACCTGCAGGTGAGTGCAGTCTTTTTTAATATGATTGCCATTTAAATGCTTCCTGAAACAATCCACTTGAACAAAAAAGACAGCATTGATTAACTATTGACTATACGTTAAATGTCATGTCCTCTCCTTCTATTCATTTACTGCATGTCATCGCTGTATCCTGAGCAGAAGTGTAAGTATAAACTAGTCTCTCTGAATGTATGAATGTATTCACCCGTGGCTGTGATGTGTGTAACATGCTGCTTCTGTTATATTCTCCCCTGTGTATTTAATGAACCACAGCCAGTTGGATTAAACCCCTCACTAGTTCAGGTGAGGTCACCTCCACGTTAGTGCATTTTACAATGTTCACTTCTTCAAGGGCTACAGCGCATGTCTTCGCTATGAAATAAATACCTAATCTGAAAACTGCGATGTTAGATAAAGTTCATGACAGAACGATCAAATGATTGTTTCATTTGTATGACAAGCATTTCCAAAGCAAAGGTTAGCACAAGATCTGATGGCCCTTGAATAAGTGCACTGTTTCACCCTAGAACCTTATTGCATTTGTGTGAAAGATTCCATTTGAACCCTTGCTGCTCCACCTCCAAGATGTTTTTTTTTGTTACATCATCCAATGGCAACTAATTGAGATGTTGTACTATTACTGTATGCATTAGATACAGAGACCATATTATCCATATGTAAAAAAATTGTAGTCTGCATTATGTTGTAAAAAAATCACAGTTGCAGTTGCTGTATATAAAATGAGATGAAATGCATTATGCGAGTTATCTTGTAATGTAATGTTGGACTCACAGAATCAGCTGTTTGTCCGTTTCATGCCAACAGGTCAGAAATCTCAATTGACGCCATGGAGGGTTGAGATGACCAGCGAAGGAAAAATCACCTCTCTGACAGAGAATACAGAACAAAAAGGAACTCAACACCAATGAAGAAAAGCACAAAGTGTCATTTAATCACTAAAATTGTTCTTATTTCACCTGTACATATACATGTTCATTAGGTATTACCACAAGAGCTCAAAAAGAGTCACTGAAAAAGATCCAAAACTCTGTGTGACATTTCTCTGAATGCCAATATAGCATTGAATAGAAATAAACAAGTATTGTATATGTTTCTTTGTCAAAAGAAATGATTCGTAGACTTTTTTCTCGATGTGTTTTGATTACCAAACCTCTAATTATCCTTAATCTTTATTGCTGTCATTAGAGCCATGATATATTATTACTGAATGTGCAGCTGTGGGATAAATATCCCCATGCTACTTGTGTCACTATTTATTGACAAGAAAAGTTAATAAACTTATTGTTTTCCCCCAATTATTCGATTGTTTGTTTATTTTGCTCATGTTAATTTCAAGGCTTATATTTAATTTTTTTAAGCTGAGAATTAATCATATAACAAAGTATAAAAAAGATATATTTTAATAAAAAAAATATATTGTTAATAATAATTGTTATAACAAACGTGAAGGATAGCCTAATAAATGCCTTTTGTTATGAAAGCTCTTGGGATTAATCTGTTTATTTCGAATACAATAGTTCCACTTTTATTTTTATGCTAACTGTGTATATTTTATTTGGGACTAAAATTAACAACCACTGACACACAAACATTTGTGTCTCTGAAAAGTTGCTGAAAACTGCTGTGAGTCATACAGCTCAATATATTAGCTAGAAAATTAGCTATCTTCTTGCTGCACATTGATGTGGTTTAATGGACCAGGTGCTCTGTGTGACCCAAATAGAAAACCAACCACTAGTTTAGAGAGGCTTCCTCTTCATATGCTTCTTCCTTTTTCCATTTGCCCAAACAAGCACCAAACACACTATGTTACCTATCTTAGTAAAGGGCCATCACAACATCTACAGTCAGAGTAACTCAATTACATACAATACATAAATACATAGATCGATAGATAGATAGATAGATAGCCTATTAATCCCGCAAGGGGAAATTTGTTTGCTACAGCAGCATTATGATACAGGTAAGCAATTAAAGTAACAGAGTAAAAAAAAACAAATAGAGTATAATAATGCACAATATTTACAATAAAATAACAGAGTAAAAAATATTAAATATAAAAAAATGCACAGTATATACAATGAAATACAATAATATTTAATTAAAAATAAATTATTAAAAATAAATAATTATTATCATTAAATTAAAAACACTTTGTTCGCGGCATAAAACAATATAGTAATGTATCCTAATATAAATATGGACATGCAGTAACCATTACGTTACCATTGTTGTATCCCAGCAGTGGCCTCTTGGTGGCGCTGTTTCACTTTACGATTAAGAAAACAATAGCGCGAGCTGGAGCCGGATGAATATACACTACTCGCTCCTCTCCGGTCTAGACATCACATCATTACCCAAAGTCAGCTAACAGTTAGCAGTTTATTTTTTAGAACAAAATGTCAACCTCGACCGGCGGCGGAGAGTTTGGCAACCCTCTACGAAAGTTCAAGCTCGTCTTTCTGGGCGAACAGAGTGGTAAGAAGGACAAGGCGAACTCGAACCGAGTGATAATTTGGTCGGATGTGGGGATTATTTTAGAAGTGGCTAAAATTATCGTAGCGTTAGCTAGCTAGCTAGCTCCTCCTGCTAGTTTGCTGCTGGCTAGCAGGATAAAGTTATCCACCGGTCGTGAACAGACTAGTGATGATACAAAGCTACACGTTAATATTTCAGTATTCAATAGTGAGTACGATGACGAAAATATCAACGGATATAACGTTTTCTCCTCACTCGCGATGATGTCATTGTATGGCTAGCTAACGCTAAATATGTGAGCTAGCCAAAACATCTCGCTCTTTAACGTCATTAAATGCCGTTACCGTTTCATAACATAACCGTTTTATGACTTACCTACGTATTGGTTTGTTGCCTGACTTAAAGTAAGGGACACTGTCGTTAGACTGGTCATCAGCATCATCTAACGGTAGCTGGCTAACTACTTTTGGCTAAAGGCTAGCATTTGACGCTAGCTGTGCTAGGTTGAAATACTTCCATCAGTATCGTTCGCTAACGTTCACTAAAGCGGTTACTACTTTAATTGAAAGCACCAATGTTGCTTTCGGGACTTTAACAATTGTTGCCTTTAAACACGAGACTGCGCATACATCAAGGGAATTATCTAAATTCATCCGTGTATCTGTCATTGTAGCTGCTTTTCAACTCACTAATGCTAACTTAGCTGTTAGCTCTTTTTTTTTTTTTTTTTTACGGCAGCACCTTGCAGAGCCACGTCGGCCAGTGGGTCCAGACCAGTTGGCCTTTTACCATTTAACGACAGCTTTAATACTGACATTATTATACGTTATTATATTATATGGTTGATTGTGCAACATGGCAGTGACGTATCTCTCATCACGAAACAAATATAACAAGTCAAGCTATTTTTATTCCTCAAAATATTGTGGCTCCACCCATATTGCCACCTCAGCGTGTGGGTTCAGCAGTCCACATAGCATCAACGATTATAGCTGTTTACTCACCATGTGTTGTCACGGATGCATTGATTTTTTTTTCTCCTTCATATTATGCAAAATTAGAATGGATGTAATAAGGTATTTAATCTTAATTTGAGAGTTTTTTGTCTTGTAGATGATCTTTGATGACCAGGATCAAGTCTTAATGTGTCTGTTTCTGTGTTTTTCAGTTGGGAAAACCTCCCTCATCACCAGGTTTATGTATGACAGTTTCGACAACACTTATCAGGTAAAAACACATGTTACACACTGATTCAGAATTTGTGTGCCAAGGCACGGATTGATTATATTCATAATCAATATGTGGCGTGTTCCAAGAGACATTTGTCATATGACTTGTTCAGCACAAGTGTAATCAATAACATACATTAATCGTGACTGTTGATCTTCCAGATCCTTTGCTAGTGTGCATAATGACTTGAACAGAGCCATTGTTAATGATTTTAGATGATCATTTTTCTTCGATAGAGATGTCATGCATAATCAAGTATTGTGCCCGTACCAATGTTTTAATGCAGTGATTGTCTTACAGGCAACAATTGGCATTGACTTTTTGTCAAAAACCATGTACCTAGAAGATCGTACGGTAAGCCCTGTATATTTTATTGTAATTCATCATTCTCATTGGCATAGAAAAGCTTAAAGCATGCTTTTTATGTAATAGCCACCATTTATTTCCCTTTCACCATTTCACATTGTTTTCACATTATCCTAGATTTTACTATTCATTTTGTTTCGGCATGCGATCATGTTTCTAGCCTCCATCGTTATTTGAAGTTTTTGTTTTCCTTCCATCCCCTGGCTGGGTCATGAAATGCCCCCCCTCCTCCTCCCTCCCTTCCCACATTCATTTCACGGCTGGCCACAGATTCGGCTGCAGCTCTGGGATACAGCCGGACAGGAGCGTTTCCGCAGCCTCATCCCCAGTTACATCCGCGACTCAGCCGCTGCTGTGGTGGTTTATGACATAGCCAGTAGGTATCATGGCCTTGCCTCACTTCCTTGTCCTTCGCATAGAATGTGGAAGGGCAAAAAATTTAAAATAAAAAGCATTTACTAGCCGGGAAAATTCCACTGGACAGCATGATGAGAGTATATGCCAGAGTGTTTGCATCAGCCACAGTGATACTAATGCATTTCTCCAGCACTGTGCAGTGGGGTGTGTGCTTCCTAAATGCTTTACATATGAAGCTGATTTGAAGGAATAACAAAAAATGTCTCCCGGCGTCCCCTCATGGGCAGAGATCCTCTGAAACAGCCTATTAACGATTCACCAGGGCGTACTTTTACATGTCTTGTCAGCATAACGCTGGTCATCTCTGACCCTTCTGCATTTGGATGATTCTCCCCGTTCCTCCATTTAAAGGCCATTTCCATCTCTGCTGCTTGGCTTGCAGTTCCTTTTTATGACTGTCCTCTTCTCCTCTTTCTTGTTCTGCCTTCCCCCCCTCTTTATCTCCTTGTCCTTTTCTTCCCCCTCCGTTCCAATCCTCAGGTCCGGCTCCAGCTTTGGGACACTGCTGGACAGGAGCGTTTTCGTAGCCTAATTCCCAGCTACATCCGTGACTCTACCATTGCCGTGGTTGTTTATGACATCACCAGTGAGTCAGGGCTGTACTCTAACCTTTCTGTAGGGGCCTAGAGCAGTCGGAAGGAAGCTATCTTGGCATAGTTGCTACTTTATGTGCTTCTGCTAATAACCTTTTAGTTTATTTTCCTTCTTCAAGCTTCTCCTCTTAATACTTTTTCTGACTAACACGACTACTCTACAAGCTTTTCTTACATACAATGCGCTGCCTTTTCAATGAAGAATAGCACCTGCTTGAGCACACTTTTAACTCCAGCTAAAATACCAAATGTTGTATGTCTTTTAGGGTAGCATGTGGTCGATGTGTGTACAGTAATTCTGTGTTGTTGTTTTTCATCCACAGATCTTAATTCATTCCAGCAAACCTCAAAGTGGATTGATGATGTTAGAACAGAGAGAGGAAGTGATGTCATTATCATGCTTGTTGGGAACAAAACAGACTTGGCGGACAAAAGGTACATGGTTGTGTGAGATGTGTGAAAGATTGTAATTATTTTTCTTATTCTAGTTACAGTGGCTGATGAATAGACTGCGCTTTTATATTTTTACTACAATTAGAAAATTCAAAGCATTAAATATTTTAGTATATATACTGCCAAAGCCTGGAATCCCACTTTTCTTCCCTTCAGTGCATCCCATCCAGTTTTGACTTTAATCATCCCATGGCACTTTACATACTCCAGCCTTTTTTATTAGTGATTTTAGTGACTTTATTTGTATTTTTTTTTCTTATGATTTTATTACATTTCTGTTCTGCCTTTTTTCTTTACTTTTTTTTTTTTGTTTCCTTTCCTGCTCTATTCTCTCCATGTCATTTTTATTTTATTTATTTTTTTGTGTGTTTTTTTCCCCCTCAACACCACACTCCGCACCACTCCCTCCCCCTCCCTCCCCGGGACCATGGCAGGCAAGTTTCTGTTGAGGCGGCAGAGAGGAAAGCTCGTGAACTCAATGTGATGTACATAGAGACCAGTGCCAAGGCGGGCTATAACGTCAAACAGGTTGGTGTCCAGCAACAGCAAGTTGTAATACTGACAAATAGTCCTGATGTCCTTTAGGTTAGGGAGGCCTAGCTATGCCGCCTGGGATGTACAACTCCTCCATGTATTCGTTATACGGATCAGAGTGTGGCTGATGAATGAATGAGTGAACTCTGGAGTCGTTCTCCCGCTGCTTCATCTTTACTCAGCAGCTTCTCTCCCTTTGTCTTCCTCTCTGTCTGTCCGTGTTATAACTAAACTAACCTCTCTCTCTTCTTCACCAAAAAAACAACAAGAGTCTGTGTTGAGCTGTCCTTTGTTTCTCTCTCTCTCTCTCCATCTCTTCCCTCTCCTTTTGGCCTGTCCTCTTTGCGATGTTTCTTTCCATATCTCTCCGTTTGTCCATACCCCCCCCCCCCCCCACTTCTACCTGAGCAGACAGATCACCACGGAGGAGGGTGAGCAGAGAGCTAAGGAACTGAATGTCATGTTCATTGAAACCAGCGCAAAGACTGGCTACAATGTCAAACAGGTAGAGATTCTGCTCTCTCAAGGTGGTTTCTGCCCTCAAAGTCTACACTTAACTCTTTCTGCCTTCTTTCCCCCTCTTGTGACTCGTCATGATTTGTCTTGGTATTCCTAGTACCTCCTGTATCGGTTGTCTTCCCCCCACCACAGGCTTTGCTGTTAGATTTCTCTATATTCACTTGGTCTGCACGGGTTTACTGCTACTGTGCGTATTTGTTCTCAAGTCCTCTTTTTGTGTCTGATCCACTAAAAACTTCTGCAGCTTTTCTAAATGTGTCTGACTTTAATGCTCAGTGGAGGAGTTTAGCACGGTAACGTTTGATTTCATGCTGTTATCTCAACCAGCAATTACAATCACATGTTGTGTTACTGCTTTAACTTATTGTGCCTGTTATTCAATGAAATACATTATTTAAATGACTGCTTTGATCACTTTCTGTCTGTACTGTATATATCCCATGTGACAGTAGGGGTGGTGTGTGTGTGTGTGTGTGTGTGTGTGTGTGTGTGTGTATGTGTGTGTATGTGTATATATGTATGTATATATGTATGTATATATATATATATATATATATATATATTAATTACTGTGAGGCAATAGAAATATGTCCATCATCAGAGATGTTTCTGTTTATACTGAGGTAACTATTCCTTCAATATTGCTGGTTGTATTTGGCCTTTTGTGGGGAATGGAGCAAGTGACTGAGCAAGATTGCATTATGGGAAAAGGGGGATTTACAGGATTCTTTTCATCAATGTGATTATTACCCCAGGATAGACACAAGTAGACATTACTGACTGATTATTTTATGTATAAACTTTACATTTACTATGTCACAATATAATATATGCACATACACTGTGCTAGAGGTTTTTATCCAGATCACTCGCCCCTATTTGACAGCTTGTTTTTCTTGTACTACAGCTTTAACACTTGTGTTTAATTGTTGAATCTTCTGACTTTGTTTTACAGCTGTTCCGCCGTGTTGCCGCTGCATTGCCTGGGATGGATAGCACACCGGAGAAGAGCAAAGAGGACAGTATCCTTTTCAAAGCTGTGTTCAACAGAAATTGCCTCACTATTGTGCACTTCTTATTGCCACCATGGCTTTAATACTGTCAAATAGAAAAGCTGGTAACAAAATACATCCAAGTTTACTCGTGTGTGTTCGCCGAGAAGATGGCAGCCAGATAGCGCTGCAGAAAATGCTGAAGTGAAATTTGCAGGTTCATTGACGATGTTACTTAACACATTTATCTCAGTGATCGACATCAATCTGGAGAAACAGCAAGAGATGACTGTCACCGAGAGCAGCTGCTCATGCTAGTACACCTCACCCAGCCTGTCTCCTCCCCACCAACAGCTTGTCTCTCAGTGGCCACTCTCTCCGCCCTCGGCTCACTCCCACTGGGGTCGGAGGACATGTCTCTTTATTTCCCTTTTCAACTCAGTGACTTTTCAGAGTAACCGTGTGGGTGTGCATTACTGTATTGAAACAGATTATCTGGGGGGGATGGTTCAAAAGTAAACATTTAAAACAAGGAATAAGTTAAATGATATGATCAGATCTTCATCCAGTTGCATGGCATTCTATAGGATAGCAGACTGACATAGCTAACCGCTCGTGAGTTATTGCACAGTTCGGATTCTTAGTGCTGTTACTCTTGTCATTGTTGTAAAGTAAAACTGCTTGGGATTATTTAAATGACTCTGCAAGGTTGAGTTCTCAACCTATCGTATTTCACTTTTTATTTTATTTTAAACGGGAGAGTTTGCCTCCAACTATTCTGTCTCTCAGATGACTTATTGTTTCTTGACTTTGTCTTATTCTGAGGAAGTAGATACAGGATCTTACCAGTGAATTTACGGCATCGCTAATCATTTTACCACATTAGGCTCAAATGGAAGAGGGTCATTCATTTGGGTATTATTTATACCGGACACATTTTAAACTGCCAAATACAACAGTATTATAATAATACAATACAACATCAGCAGACCAAATATACATTATTTGAGACCTCATTTAAAACAGTGCAAAAGGGATGCGTAACCAAACAATGAGGTAATAGATCATCAAAGGGAAACTGTCCCAAGTTCACTAGACTGGCTACTAACCTGAAGCTATGTCTGCATTCAAACTAAAGCAACGGTCTTTCCCCAAGTTGTTAAATTAGCTACATGCATACTAACATGTCTGATGAGTTTTCATTTATAAGATGCCCCTAAAAACACACACATACATATATA
>NW_022280057.1:3124186-3153824 GCF_004355925.1 Anarrhichthys ocellatus
TGTGTGTGTGTGTGTGCGTGTGTGTAGACAGTAGCTTAGTTTACAGTCAAACGTAAAGGCTGCACTGTCTCCAGACACACACACACACACACACACAGTTTAACACAAACCAACTAACACATGGCACAACAAAAGACACTGTTCATTTGCTGTAGCTTGTTTTGAAATGTCTGCGTTTTAAAATGGATTAAAAACATGTAATCGATTACATCAAACGGCCATTTTAACATGAGCAGCTCTTCTACTACTTGTCACTGACTAAATACTCAGCTTTGTGCTATTCTGAATCGTGTCTGTCCATTTGAAATATGCTGTCTACTCGTGTTTAGCAACGTTTGTGTGAATAATGTTCTATTTCTATGTGATGTATAAAAAGGAGAGTTAATGAAACAAGTGTAGGCCTATCACATGGAATAAAATAAAGATATTTCACCGAAATGTAACATCTGTGATCCTCTTTTCTTTTTTTTTCTGAAGCACATTCCTGATTCTCTCATTTCCAATGCTGTGGATCCACAAACATTCATGCTCTGTACATACAGTCCATAAGCGAAACTATGCAGCACGTCAGTTGAATGTGAGAAACCTGTTGTGTCGCAGGTCACTAAAGTAGACTGAAACTACTCTATTGGGTAACACATCAGAGGCATGCAGTGTAACAACAGGAAGGTGTGGCGAGGTAGGAACGTGAGATTGCAGCACACACACACACACCTGCTACTTTCTTCATGGACATCTTTGCCCAAAAGACATTGAAAGCATGTGGGAAAAAAACAACGAATGTCTTAACTGGGGTTTCATTAATCTACTTTCCAATATTCATACACGAAGATCTCTTAAAAGTCATGCAGTACTTTTTTTTACTTTTGTATTAACATCAAAATATGACTAAAGTGGCAAAAGTAAGAGTATTTATCATGCAGAATGGCTCATTTCAGAATAATAGTTTTTAATGACTGGATTGTAACTATTGATTCCTCAATGTGTACATCACTTTGAAGCTGGTAAAGGTGGAGCTCATTTTAACTACTTTAAATTCTGCTGTGTGACTTAATCTATGATATATCATATTCTATATGTTGTATTAAAAATATGGAGCTGTGAACTAACTAGTAACTAAACTTATAAAGGTATAATGTTAAAAATTTGCCTCTGAAATGTAGTGAAGTAGGAGTACAAAGTAACTTAAAATGTAAATAGTTACATTCCACCACTAGTATTAGTATTTCAGAAAAACAGCCACGTATCTCTAAATACCATTTATGTTTGAGGAAGGTATTTGTAAAAGTTGAACCAAACAGATGATTAAACTAATTGTAGACCCCGTCATGATGACACCTTCAAGCTTGATTTATTATTTCACCCATGTGTTTGTTTTTTGTTCGTGTATTTTTATTGTTTAACATTTACAGTCGTGATGATTCTCTGTAATCATCAACACTGAGCAATTCGCACCCACCCACTCCCACAGTGTTCAGCCTACTGTCCGTGGCCTTTTGTGTATCAACTAAACACAACACTGCTCTTTTTTTTATGAACTGCTTTATTTATTTTACTCTGATAGCAACGCTGCCCTGCTGTAGCGGTATGACAATGTAAAAAAACAAAAAAGTGACTTTGCCTTTTTTACTTTACGATACCTGCGTAGCACACCTGGATTCCGGAAGGGGCTGTGACGTCAGAGGGATATCTAGAGGTATGACTCAGGAATTTAGGACACAGAAGAAAATCCTGCTGAACTGGAGTGGTGACCAGCTCGCATATATTCGGCTCGCAGGAGGCACAGAGCCGCAGAAAACTCTCCGAGAGTCGACGAGGTCAAACGCGCCGAACTGTTGTGTGTCAGGTTTCTTTTTTGGAGGAAAGATTTGTTTAAAAGCAAAGTTTATTTTTATTTTTTTGCTGAAATATGTCTATTTTACCCGATGAGACGGCTTTTGCGGACTTCAGGAAGCAGTGTTTATCAACGGACAATTGGTCCAACAAGTACAATAAGAATGGGATGCAGGTGTGGGTCGAAAACTCTCCTGCAAATAAAGGAAACAACGGCCCTAAAGTCCACAAGATCAAGGTAAGTCCACTTTGACACCAACATTTAGAAATATCAGGATGTCATGCTTGTCTCCGGGTTTCCTACCGCGAACTTGGCAATGCCCTGTTGCTTCTTTAACACTTGCATGTATGTGTGTTTTTAGTGTCAAATGACAATCAACGATGTATCCGCTGCCTCCATGTACGACGTCCTCCACGATGGCGCGTACCGTAAGACGTGGGACCCCGCCATGGTGGAAAGTTACGACATTGCCCGGCTCTCTGCTAATGCTGATGTGGGCTACTACTCATGTGAGTTCCTCTCTCTCTCTCTCTCTCTCTCTCTCTCTCTGTTCAACCGGATCACTCTCTCCTCTGCGTGCTTGTGTCTCTGTAAGTGGCCCAAAACTAACCAGGTTCAACCTGCTGCGCGCAAGACATAAACACGCTGAAAAGGGAAAGTGCATGTTTAGAGTTTGATATTTTTACATGGAAGAATAGTGCTATTCCGAGAGAGTTCATGGTT
The DNA here is from genome assembly GCF_004355925.1 of Anarrhichthys ocellatus. Taxonomy (NCBI): domain Eukaryota; kingdom Metazoa; phylum Chordata; class Actinopteri; order Perciformes; family Anarhichadidae; genus Anarrhichthys; species Anarrhichthys ocellatus. The sequence goes on from NW_022280057.1 coordinate 3,126,744, forward strand.
TAAAATCTGTGCTGCTATTTATTTGTTTTAAGACGAAGTTCTGGATGTTTTTATTTCATAATAATCTTTTTTTTTAAAATTTTATTTATAATGCACTTTTCAAAGTCTACATTACAAATGCAGCAGAATAAAACAGTCAAGTCATAAATCATCAGTTTAAAAGAAAACATGAAGCAAATGTTGATGTATAAAGAAGAATATGGTGTACAAAGAGGAAGAATAGGAAAAGAAAACATGAAAGGAATTAAAACTCAGTTTAAAGGACATTTACAACTAAAATCAGGAGTATATATACACACACACACACACACATGTTTTTAAGAAGGGACTTAAAGGCGATCACTGACTCGGTCGATCTGATTTCCTCTGGCAGAATCTTGGTGTCAGAGTCATGTTCTTTATTCTGAGCTACTGGGAAATATGAACAATGCCACCATTGCTTCCCTGTCAGCAATCACTTCTGTCCATATTTGCATACTCTGACTAGATTTGTTTTTCCTTCAGTGCATCGTAGTGCCGTCTCCTTCTTAAACTTCTATTTCAAATTCATCTGAATCTGTTTCTTCTGTTGACTCGTTCGTAAGCTGCTGAAGCCCTCGGGGACAAAGACCAAAGCGCCCTCTTGTCCAACAGGTGTATTTATTGTCATAACAAGGGTGCACTTGTTGAGCCTACGGTTGTGTACGGAGAAGTAGTACATGAAGGAACGCAATATAACCAGATTTTTCTCTTCCCTTTTTTTTTTTTTCTTCCTGCAGGGCTTTGTACAAAACCCATAAAGAACAGAGATGTGGTATCTCTGCGTTCGTGGCAGGTGATGGAGGACGAGTACATCATCATTAACTTCTCAGTCAAACACCCGGTACGCCACCTCCTCCACACTCTCCCACTGTCTTTAAACGTGCCATTTCTACAACTCTCTGACACCTATTGACCTAATGTTTTGTGTGCATTGGATGTTTTTTTCTACGGAGTTGTCTGTAGTTAAAATAGGTTCTTATTAAAAATAATTAAATTCATTACAGAAATACCCTCCTCGCAGTGATCTGGTGAGGGCCATCTCCATCATCACTGGATATTTGATCAAGCCCACAGGACCGAACAGCTGCACTTTCATATACCTTTCACAAGCCGACCCCAAAGGTACGACCACAACCGACACTCCTACTGTACTTATTTTAAACTTCAGAACTCCTGCCAAACATTTTTAGAGCAGTTTGTTTTAAAAAGTTGTGTCTCTTTTTCTTCCAGGTTCTCTTCCCAAGTGGGTGGTAAAACAAGCTTCTCAAGTTTTCGCTCCGCAGGTAAGTCACGCAACACACACACACAAGTTTTGATAATATCCAGTCAACACTGCAGCACTGTCATGTTAGAAATACATGACCTATATCACTGTGCGGGCGTGTGTCCATGAGGTGATTTAATAGGTGTGTGTGTGTGTGTGTGTCCATAAAGGAGTGAGGGTTCATTGTGTTTTTAAGGACAATGGTAACTATAGAAACACAATTTAAGGGCCTGTCCTGGTTAGGCTGCTGACAAAAGAATATCTCGACTGGAGCTGTTGGTCTCTCGCTCTCTGTGCAGAACTTGTTCTCCAGGCTTCATATCCTCCGCAGATTGATCATATTTAGACCAAAGTGTATAAAGCTGCCGTTGAGAGACTTTTACTAAAAAATAAACATCGACTTTCTGTGCAAGTCATTTCTATAGACTAAACCATATAAGGCTAAACCTGTCCATTTTACTTATAAAACTCCTAAAATGATTAATATATTGTCGGAATAGTTGCTGATTAAATTGCTTCAGCTATAGATCAGAGACCTACTGAGGGCAGACATAAGAATAGAAAGTGACCTACAGATTCAAACTGACGGAGCAGCTCATACTGTAGACAGTTAAACAGTAAAGAGCATCAACTTACAGTCTCCACAGCAGACAAAACGATGATGATAATAATACTATAGAAACACAAAGAATAAACAAACTAAAAAGTCACAGAAAGGCAATTCTAAAAGAAGTAGGATTTAAGAAGAAGAGACAGAGTTTGCGGTCCTGGTCTTTCAGCATTGTAGGAGCCCTGTCACCTTCGTGTATGAATCTGGACATTTGCACAACAAGGAGCAACACAGTCGAGGATCTCAGGGTGCGGGAGGAGACCTCCAGGAGTTATAAGAGATCTGAAAGATAACTTGGGGCGAGGCCTCTCAGGGCTCTAATGAATATATATCTTAATATCAATGCTACAAAAGCAGAATTTTGCCTAATTCACAATCAAAGCAGCAATTTCGTTAGCTGCAGATTTGTGACGCAAACCATACGTGCAGTTCTGTTTGACATCCGGTTGAAGTCAAGAACGTATGTCCCTGTAATGGCAAAGGCAAGATAGCCATGGTTCAAAATACGACTTCACCATTAAGGTAATAATTTTTCAGAGCTGTAAATAGGTCCACTTGTGTATCTGCTTGCCACATAATCTGTAACTCAGTATTGTGTGAGCCGCCTTATCTTCCGCTCTGTTGACTGAGAAGGAAGGTGTGGTATTGACCCTCATTGTCGCGCTGCAGCTCTGTGATTGTGGTCTCCGCTCTCCCTCCAGGTGTTGAAGTGTGTACACAAGGCGGGACAGAACTACACCGAGTGGAAACAGCAGAACTCTCCCGACCAGAAGCCCTGGCTGTACCCGGAGCAGAACACCCTGCCCATGATGGACCCCAGCAAATTGTCCATACAGAGAGCCGACTCGCTAGAAAACGTGGATGAGAGTTCCAAGGTGGCCACTCAGGACAGCGAGGACGGCAGCTAAATCGTGACTGGGGGGGGGGTAGTTGGAAGAGGGTGACATCGGAGGACAAATTTAATATGACTTGAGACCTCCGACTCTCTGTGATGTTGCCCGAATGCTCTTGAATATTGATCCACATCAGTGTGCCTTTTGGGATGAGCATGAAGTGTTTACAGCCGCTTTAGCAGACGGAAACGAGCACAGATCAAATTGCCGTGGACCTCAGTCCATGTTAAAGTAAGCTAAACATCTCTCCAGTGTTTGCCGACGAGCTTAAAAACAAAAAGGAAAAAAAAAAGAATTGTACGGACTTGTAGGTGTGAGGGTTTGAGTGTGTCGTAGTTAACTACATTTACAACGGGTCCTATCTCGAGCCTTTTTGAGTTACAGCTATGTGAAATACACGCGAACGCATTTTTAAATGAAGCGTGGTCGTCCACTTTGCCTTTACAAGTGACCGTGAATGAAGATTTGACTCGTTACTGTCGGTGGTGAGAGTAGAGTGAAGTGAAGTTAGTTATTTTTCTGCATCGGAGTGATTTTTGATTCTGTTAAATCACATTTTAATGGCTGTTTTGCAGTTAAAACATTCTTAACATGTTGACCTGTTCGGGGTTTGTGCAGCCACTCTGGGCGTCGGCCTTGAATATGTTTAAGGAAGTTTTTAAGCTAAATGCAAAACAAAAACAATTCACTGTCACATTTGCTAATGATCCTTTTTTTTTTCTTTTTTGGAAGAGCTCGTTTTTAGTAACCATTAATTGTCTTTAGTCATAATTAGTGAGTTACTATGTTTCTTTGTTCGTCGTTTAATGCAGAGACAGTTTGAAGGTTCATTGTATTTATTTCAGATGTTGTGCAATCGAAGGTTTTTATGTCATTCTTATTCTAAGTTATACAGACGCTAGACTTGCATTGGCAAGAGCAGATCGGTTGATCTCCAAGAATGAAAATCTGGTTACGATGTATTATAGCTCGTTAGAATTTTGTTAGTTGAATATGACTGTTGACCATAAAGGATATATTTTATTTAATGTATTTATTTGAAGTTTCTGTAGTCTGCTGACGTGATGATGGAGGAAAGACCCTGGAATGAAGCCTTGCAGGCTGAGCTGGTTAGGTTTTTTTTCTTCTTAAGATGTTTGATGTGGAATGTTCCACGGTCTTAACTTCAAAAAAACAAAACTGACAAGGTGAACGTAATTACGGTCATTGTCTGCGTTCCTCTTAAGATGACAATCTAGTCTCAGGAGAAACCAAACTACAACGTGGAACAAGTTTGGCTACTTAAACCGGTCCATTTTTAGCTGGTTCAGGCTCTAAGTACAAAGAAAAGATTCCCACGGTTCAAGACGTTTATTTCTTTGTACCATGTCAATGTGCTGCTGAAAAAAGTTATTAGATGGAAAACCGAAAGTAATTTCTCTTCTGAATGTAGCAGTGTAAAGAATGAGACTGTGTTGTCAACAGTTTGGCAACTCAAATATAAAGTTCATACATTAAAGTGATTTAAACTATTCAGCCCAGAAGCGGGTTATGTGAAATGAACACGGATGAAACATGAGCAAACATTCCACAGTATTTAAGTAACAATAGCAGTCACCGAACAATAGTTACACAACTTAATAGTCAAACAATTACAAACTGTTAAATATTTAAAAACTGGATGTACAGTATATTCACAGTGATATTAGGATCAGTGATATTTACCAGAAGTCTTGCACCATCGTTTCCTCCTAAAATACATAAGGCCCTGCTGTGTCATGTGAGTCAGTGCGTACTGAAGTCCAAGTCATATGCACATTTAATTTACATGTACACACACACTCAGTTTGTCAATATAAGACGCATAAAAAAATAAAACATTGGAATCATGTTTTGGAAAGCTCCAGGAAAAGCTAGTAAGTGGATGTTGAGTTTAAACGATTCCATCAAACAGTTCATGACTGTAGGATTTATAGCCAGGCTGATCTATTAGTTTTCGGTAGGTGTACCTAATAAACACGCAACTGAGCATGTGTGTCCACTTCATATCTTTGTCATAGAGGCAGATGTGTACAGTACACACAAGTGCTACTCTGTACTCGATCTAAATATACATGTCTAAGACTACAGTAGAAACAAGAATTATAGGGCTTTAGGAAAAGCAAATGTCTATGAATGTTATGCTCGACGAGAAAAATATGTATCAGTTCCATCATTTATAGTGTGAAATGTCTATTAAGCTTCTGCTTGTACCGTATCTTCCTGTGAATACATCCTGATAGAGTAGAAATCACCACGTATCACAGTAGATCAGGGAGCGCTCAGGTGACAGAGTATATATTGTCCCTACGTGGAGGACTTTGAATGAAGCTGTTAGTCATACGTCAGTCATCTTGAAGCGGAGACAGAATGGAGGCCAGAGTCTGTAGGAGGGCGATGACGAGCAGTGACGTAGATCCCCGCCCGCCCGCCCGCGCACACACACACCCTCTCTCTCTCTCTCTCTCTGCTGCCACCTAATGTACAGTCCTCTCCTTCTGCCTTTGGTAGTCTGATAGAAGAAAACACACAATAATGTTGTCTGTCATCCGACCAGTACGATGTAATTCAGTGACTAAAAGCCTTTTATTGTTGTTGAAGACATGCAGTGAGATCAGCCAGGTGGTTATCTCAGCCACAGTATGCAGGTACTGTAGCATGATGGCAGCTAAGTGCTGACAAGCTTCATTTTCCTTGAGGTTTGGTCCCCCAGAAGCTGAAATGTTCTTAAAGCTTTTCTCTCTTTTTACAGTCTTGTTGATAAAGCATGTACTGTAATACGGGCATACTGGAGGATGATAAAAGGCACAATTCATGTCACAGATTTAAAAGTTGGATTGGAATCTGCCATCACGCTATCAAACTGAGTTAAGTTCTACTGATCTTAACTCATCTCACAGTGTTCTCAGTCGCTTTAGTACATTTCTCAGATCACAATATACATTTTTTTAATTAGTTTAATCTCCCTCTTTTTTTTTTGCATGTGTTGAGGATGCTTCGAGAAAGTGATTTAGAGAAACTGAAATAGTAACCACAGACGAGTCAATCTTAACTGCTTTTGTTTTCTGATGCTTTTTAAAGGTTTGTTTGTATCAATAACTTATTGTAAACAAAGCAGGGCTGTATTTTAAATAATGATCAGTCAAGAAATACACAATTTAAGTCAAACATTAATAACTGTACATGAATTCATCTGTTATTTATGGTCACAAAATACTGATTTGGCCATCAAAAGACAAAGTAAGAGTGCAGTACAGTATCTGTTGACGTGAGTGAGAGATTGTCGTCATTTTCACTTGATATGATTTTGCAGAGTAAGACTTACTGTAAGGAAAGAAGCGAACCTTCATCAGTATCTCTCGCGCAGTCTTCAGAATCTCTACAGCCTGAAGAGGAAGAAGGAATGAACTTAATGCAATATAATAAAAAAAGCTATTACCTATATAAAAAACAGTTGGGGCAAAATGTGTAACATTGGGCTGAACTTATTGAGGCATTTTATAAATATTTACATTGAAATATGTAACTGGCACGTTCTAAAATAAAGTTCCATTTCACACAGACAACTTGTTCCGACTGCACTGAAGATGTAGTAGAAACTGTATAATAATGTGTTGATCAATATCACTGCTCTTACTCTTGAGTGCTCTATGTCTTGGAAATCAACCTCATTCACAGAAAGAACCTGGTCTCCCTCTTGCAGACCGGCTCTGTGGGCATCCGAGTCTGGGACCACCTGCCAGCACAATACACACAAATCAGAAATCACAATGTGGGAACAATTAGTCAGCAGCGCCACAAGCATGAATGCCAGGGCTACACACACACACACGCGCACACACACGCACACACACCTTGGATATAAAGATTCCCAACTGTGACGCTTTGCCCCCCCGGATGTTGAAGCCCAGCTGTGCTCCTGGAGGTTTCTTCAATACGACGGTACGAGGCAGGAACTGGGTGAGCTCATTGTTGTAGTCCGGGTGATGAACCCGCTACAATGTTACAAAGAAACAGAAAAGCTGACAAAGCACAACAACAACATGATATCCATGATGGCCCTGTGAGCTCGATTCTTCTTACATGTCTTGATGTATTAAGAGAAATCTAATAACCTGCTCTGAACATGCTCAGTTCCACACACTGATATGTGTCATACCTCCTGTGGGGCTATCCACGCTGGTGGGTTCTCATATGAAGGCAGGAATACCACAGGGAGCTGGTAGTCATCATAAGGAATCTTCTGATCCATCGTTTATAAAAACACCTAAAGACAAAAATGTACATTGTTATGAAAAGCTCTTCCTTAAAACGTAATGTACCACTTGTTATAATACAATATGTACATGTGCTTTATGTTTATAAAACTGCAGCATAAAAACGAGTAAAGAGACCAAACACAACAATATAAGTTACATTCAGATCACATATTGTCGAATACTTACAAAGTTACTAAAAAACACAGTTTCCAAAGACTAACCCTGCTGATAATTACACAAATCCTGAAATAAACGTTGTATAGATGCACATTTGTATCAGACGATAGAGATAAAATGAGGTTTTTCGTGCTTTAGCCGACAGTGGATCATTTCACACTGCAATATGCAAACGAGATGCTAGCTAAAGCTAAAGCTAGCTTACTGGCTAACTTCGAAACGCTGCTGCTCTCTTCATCACAAATCATATTTAACCAACAGTCACTGTTTACCATCATTTGGACTACACAGACGAACACAGCGCGTAACCTCTGGAGGGGAATGAAAGCAGAGTGACAGCCATGAAACAACAAAGTATCTCACCTGCCAGTCTGACGGCTAGCAGCAAGCACTTTTCCATTAGTGTATTATAACGATGACTGTGCTATCCAGTGCACTACCGCCACCTGCTGGCACGGAGGAGTCACTCCCACACGCAGTCCAGCATTCACTGGAATTTAACACAGTCATGTCTTTTTCTTTTCAAAGACTATGAAAAGAAAAGAATAGATAAAAGAGGAATATTCACAACCTTGCAGCGTAAGTAGTTGAAATTAGCCCCACCTTTACCAGCTGCAACATTTAACTGATGTAAACATTATACGTTATTACATTATGCTGAAATGGAATATTCTGCATAATAAGTACTTTTACTTTTGGTACTTTAAGTATTTTTTATGCTAATACTTCTGAATGCATGACTTTTACTTGTAACACAGTATCTCAAAGTCTCATATTCCTGCAGTTATTATTCTTTCAGTTACAGTGTTGTTATAATGTCATGCGGTTATTAAGTGCCGACCGATTGGTGTGACAAGTCTGCACTGCTGCACGCAATGCAAAAGTAAATCAGACATGCTGTTCACTGTGTTGAAGCTTTATCAAGCATGTTTAATATCTCCACAAGTTTCTGGTTTAACTACTACTATAATCAATGTATATATTATGTCTATGTTATATATAGGACTTAAATGTTGTGTTGGAACAAGCAGTCAGATCTTCTACTTCAATAAAAGTAGCAATACATTATGATGCAAGTTAGGGCCTGCATTAACAATTTAACGTAAGTAAAAGTACAAAAGTATTAGCATCAAAATATACTTTAAGTACCCAAAGTAAAGGTGCTCATTATGTGGAATGGAATATATTATACGATGCATCACTTTGATGTTGCACTGAAGCAATGGGGCTAATTTCAACAGGCTACTGCTGGGCTTGTGAATTCCTCAAAAGTGTACTTAAGTACAGTAAATGCCTACTTAGTTACTTATCATCTACAATGCAGGTGTGTGAGGGGGTTTAAAGGAGCAGTTCACCCCAAAATCAAAAATATACATTTCTTCTCTTAGCTGTATTGTTATTTATTAATCTAGATCTTTTTGGTGTGAGTTGCCTGGTAAGGGAGATATCGGTCGTAGAGACGTCTGCCTTCTCGCCAACATAATGAGACTATGGCATTCTGGTTGTGTTGCTCAAAGCGTCAAAAAATACTTTTTGAAAAACAGCAATGTCTCTTACTAGAAATCATAACCCGATTACTCAAGATAATCCGTAGACCTTGTTGTGAGCAGTTTCATGTCGGAATTTTGGTTGAAAGAAAATGGTTCCTGCACGAAACTACTCACAACAAGGTCTGCGGATTATTTTGAGTAATCCAACGCCTGTACTACGAAAAGAGTTCAACATACCCAGGATATCTTTCAGTTATCTGACTTAACAAACCCTAACGACCGTGATGACATTAAGCAGTCCTACATTGGTGGTTATCAACTTGGTAAATCAACCCAGGTCTTCTCAATCTGGCCATGAACATGGGATTTGTTAAAAGTGACCCTGAGGAGCCGAAGTATCTTATGTAGACTATACGTCTGGAGAGATACTTCTCTTGACTACTTGTTGCAGAGGAACTGTCAGTGTACACGTTCAGTTTTTTTTCCTTTAAACTACAAGTTTCTCTCTAAAGACTACCTGAGTTGAATTGTTTGTATCCTCCCTCTCTGTTTGGGCTACACCCCTTCATCCCTTCACCCATTCATGTGGGACCATTCACATTCAGCTCACGGACTCACACTGAAGTGGAAAGGATGCCAGACAAGTAGAGTGGAGGCTAACGGAGTGGTTTTCCTACCGAGTGAGTACAGAGGAATTTAACAACACAGTGTGATTCATGGTCTCGTTCGTTTTGTTGGATACTGCAGATAGATAGATAGATAGATGGAATAGATAGATTGATTGATAGAAAAAAACATTTTTTAACTACTGTAATTGACTCAGTCAGTTGTGTGTGAATTTTTTCCTGGATTGCAAACCAAAGACGGAAGTTGAAAATTTAAGTTGGAGGAAAAACCCTTTCTGTATCTGTAACAACGAAAGTCACAGCAGAGCGGCATGTTTCCTTGTTGACGGTATGCATCAGGGAGAGTGAGAGGTGTGATGGGTGTTTCCTCCATGTGTTTGTCCTCGCATAAACGTCAATCATTCTAAGAATATTTGATCAGACACTTTAATCTCTCATCAGTCTTTATCGCACCCACTAATTACAGTCAAAGTTGCCAATCAGCGTTAAGTGATAACACAAAAGTGGCAGAGTGGATTGGCAAGGTGTGTCTCTGTGTTATTGTTTCATCTGCTGAACAATGCAGGTACCCGCGCTGTGCCTTCATTTGATGTAGTTATACGTTGTACTAAATTATATCCTTAAACTTTGAAGCATGTAGTAAGTGTGTTTATGCATTAGGTGTGGTTATGTTGGTAAGTGAAAGTGACAGTTAAGGTGTGATTGAATAAATAAACAGTGATTTCTTCCAGCTCGTGTGTTTTGCAAAGACATAAAAAATGAAACTGTTGTAAGGCAGTCAACTGTGAAGAAGTATTTAATTGTTCTTTGGTTGTGAGTGGGACATTCCCATTTCCCTCTCATTATTTATCTGATCACTGGCTGTCACAAACTACGGTTATTACTTAACATTCTGCTGAGATGTAAAACTCCCTTGAATAATTGCTGTGAAACAAGGCGCCCTATGTTTCACATCAGTGACATTTACACCTGTGGACCTGTGCAAACATGCACGCATTAGATGATAATCTCCTAATTTATTTTAAGAAAAGCATTACTTAATGTTAAAAAAGTTGATTTTATTCTATACAGTAGACAAAGCATAAGACTGTTATGTGATTTTTAAGTTTCATCTCAGCTTTACCTGCTTGAGCTGCTTATTGCCTTGAAGGCTTTGACTGTGGGAACAAAATTGAGCAATCAATGGGACAGTAGCTGGCAAAACCTCAAGTCAAATCTAGTCAAACAACAAACGGTTGGTCGTATGAAACGTGTTTTTCAATAGAAACAGTTATTGCTCAATCTGCCTCTTCGGTGTGTTGACAAATAATGTGCGCTAATTTCCATGTCCCATGTCTGGAAGGGGTGATCGAAACATGTTTTCCATGCATCTTGCTTTGCCCCATTCTCAGGCTACATATCAACATGGAGGTTCTCATCTAAACTACTTTAAACTAAACATTTATGAAGTCACTATCTACGTCCAAAGAGTATCCTTCACCATGTCAGTAATGTTTGTTCTTTATTCATGGACTGTTTATTTCCTCCACCCCCTCTCTGTGCGTGGCTGTGCCTGCCACTGTGGGTGTTTGTGTTGCAAATGCTCCAATTCTGTGACGTCACTCTGAGGCCGGCCTGTGCGCTATACTCTCAATACCCCATGGTGTTGGCCATTGTAAGTGCTGCCAGTGGCGATACCCCATTTTGCACACAGGCTCTATTGAGAGGCTTACTGAGCAGGGATTGCCTTGATACCCCCTCCCTCATTTGCTTTCTGTCACAGTCGTCTTTTTCCCCCTCCTACACTTCACAGGTTTAACGGGATCAACGAGGTCGGGCCTCTCTTCGGCATCCAGAGAAAGGGCTCCCTCCGTCCTTCAGGCTGTATCAGGTGTCCAGGTTGCACTGAACAGGAGCTGCACTTCCTACGCTGTGACTGAGGAGGAGAAGTGATGTGTCAAGACGATAGCTGTTGCAGAGTTTGCAGCAGGGGCTTATACAGCTGCCACTGGAAGCACTCAAGTATACCTAAGACAAAAGTAAGTATTTTCCGCGACATTTGTGTTTGTGTTGAAGTTTTCAAATCTAAATATATTCTAAATATGACCATTAGGGAGATACGTCTTTGGTGTTCTAATTTCCTCTATATTAGACAGCTCTATATTATACGTTGGTGTGTGATGTTTATGAAATAATTCAGATCTATTTCAGTCTTCAGGTTCCTTGTACTTCCACTGAGCATAACCTTTACAAATCCCTGTAATCAGGGATTACCATTCCACCGGACTGAATTCAGAATTGTAAAATAATGCCAATGAACAGTTTTTCTAAACGAATCCCAGGTTTTAAATGCATTTTAAATGAAACTGGATACCTTTGTCTAGAGAAAGCTGATGAGATATTCTTAGAAAAGAAAAACATAGTAAATTAATTAAGTATTGATGATGATGAAAATTGTCTGCCAAGAAAAATAAGTGAACTCACAGGCCCTAACAGGCTTGTTTTGGATTTAACTGGAACAGGATTATAAAGGGGGTGGGTGGGGCCTATAATCGTTTACAAAAATGAGAGGGTGGAGAGGTGTGTTGCTGATGGCAAAGGAGCTGTTTGTGGTGCATTCTCACAACACAGTGCAGCTAAAAAAGCCAACAAAAAATGTTGGAATTGTTCCATTGTCTTCTCAGGTCAAATTCCCTTTGGAATCCACAGACACACACACAGCACACAAAATATCTCGAGCATTATTTGAACCCTCAAACGCTTTTAAGTATCATAAAATGAATACTATTTCACCAGTCCTTTTCATTTTAGCATGCATGCTGTTGGTTCTCAGTTGTCACTCTGGTGTCCCTGCTCTCCCTGTGCTGGATGTACATCTGCATGGTTACGTTTAATGACCAAGAGGATGTTAACTGGTGAGTGATCACAAACATGCAGACAAATAGGCCTTGTTGGATCCCTCACAAAAGCCCAGATACCTTTCTTTTCTTCTCCTTTTCCTTTTGTGACCTTTATTCTGCTGACCCTGTGCTGCCCTCTTTTGTTCTATTATCAGGGAGGGCTTCACACGACTGAAACGATGGGTGAATTGGTTCATGGTGATGATCATTATTTCCGCAGTGCTAACCAGCTACTGTGTTCTGCTGCTGGTGAGTATATAGTGTTGATACTGTGATGTTAATATGTTATGGTAAGGACGCAGTGATTGCAGGATATTAGTTAATTACTGGCATGAGGATGGATTTTTAGAAGTCTGGGTAAATAAGAAACATGAGATTTTTTTGTTTACTATGTGCTTTATAACCAGATATAATGGCAGCTGAAAAAATAAATTTGTTGATAATGAAGTATCATTCTTCAAACATAGTAGGAAGCCATCGTTGCAATTTCATAATTTAATACCGTTCATTACAGCTCTTTGCATTGGTCCAAGTGGCCTTAAGGGAGCCGCTCAACTTACACTGGCTACACAAGGTAAACATTTAACCACCCAACTCCCCCCCCCCAAATATGCATCATCTATACAGGTTGTCATATTTGTATTTTCTTTCTACACAGATCTTCTTATTTTTTGGCGTGATATTCGTCGCTTTCGGAGTCACAGGATTTTGCCTCAAGTGGCAGCGAGAATGGCCGACTGTTCCTCTCTCACTGCAGGTACAGTGAGGCTCTCATGCCAAGGGGCTGACATGTTTTTGGGAGCGATGCTGAGAGAGTAAATGTCAGTTTTGTTTTTTTGTTTAGTTGTCCGTGTACCTGATGTGTATTTGATGTGCGTGTCGCCCTCTTGGCAGGCCACAGCTCCTTTCTTGCAGTTCGGTGCTGTTGGAGCGTTGACCCTGCTGAGCTTGTTTGTCTTCCAGGGCTTCGACATGGCTGAGAAAAAATGTACGTCATCAGAAAAAAGCACACATTGGCTTAAAATCACACTTTAATCAGCTGAACATGATATCACATATGTATTTTAACAAATGGCTGTTTACTAAGTGTACAGAACTATTCATATGTCAATAGCTGCAAGGGAAAAAGAACACAAATACATTCATGATACAACCACAGTACAAACAATGCTGGTTATTTACTCGCACTTATAAAGGAACTTCTGCACAGGCCCTCTGTTCAGACTCACCGCAGTGCGAACAGAGAGTTATCTTATCGTTTGGCGTTTGTTCTCACCAGGGTCTAAGTTCCTGATTGCAGGTATATTTGTAGTGCTGTCAGCAGCCATCTTCCTGTGTCCCCTGAGCATCCAGTCTCCTTGTCTGATAGAGGCGAAAGAATTGCCTGAAAAACCAAAGCTCATTGGTCACCGCGGCGCACCCATGGTGAGCATCCTGTTTTACTTGACAACACCCTCAAGGTACACATGGTCCACCTCACATTGTGTTGTGATTCTTTTCAACTTTGCTTTTCAACTTATACTTTATTGTGCTCAAGGGGAAATTTGTCTTGCAGCCAGCTAAAACATAGAAACACAGAGACACTCATGTGAGGGCCCCATATGCTGTGCTGCTCTGTCCTCCTTAGTTTGCTGTGCTTCTGGGGTCACCAATGAGTTCAGTATGACACGGTGTATGTGGGGTCGTGTGTGTGTGTGTTTGTCTCACCCGTCTGTCCGCACTGTGTTCAGCTGGCCCCGGAGAACACCATGATGTCATTCAACAGGAGCATCGCGTGCGGCGTGACGGCCTTTGAGACAGATGTCCAGCTCAGGTACGTGACCGTCAGTGAACACGGTGTGATTTCTGCAGACACGTGTCAATGTACATGACATGGAACAAATACTTTGAGTGTCAACATCCTCACAGGGGAAGTTACTTCTCTATAATTCAATCTCCACAGAGATGTTACTTCATGCACCTTTAAATATGGGATTGATTTTGCCTCACAAATGTCATTTTTTTCCTGTTTTTCTAACCCAGTAAAGACAGGGTTCCCTTCTTAATGCATGACAATAACGCTGGGTTCTTGCTGAGAACGACAAATGTTAAAGAGAAGTTTCCCAATGAAAACTTCAGCCACAGCGCCAACCTGACCTGGAAAGAATTACAGAGTCTGAATGCAGGTGAATGGTTCCTAAAGGTGAGGGCTGGGCTTTGACACATACTTGTCCACACGCTCACTCATAAAGATTTATGTGATATCGTGCAGCATGCCACAGTTACAGGAAGTGTTGTCTGGCTTTTTAGACAGATCCTTTCCGTTCAGTGTCCAAGCTCTCAAAAGAGGAGGTGAAAACAGCCAGACATCAGACCATTCCCTCCTTGCTTCAGCTCCTCAACCTCGCCAAGCAGCACAACATCTCAGTGATCTTTGACCTGTATAGTAACAACCAGGAAAATGACACAGTGGACACAGTCAAAACTATCTTGCATTCTGGCATTGACCCAAAGCTGGTAAGCCGGATTCTATTTCATTCTAATCAAATTTGAGATATCTCATGATAAGGCATATTTTGTTAAGGTGTTGTTTCTTTTTATTTTACAGGTCCTCTGGCTTCCTCCAGCAGAAAGGGAATATGTAAATAAGACTGCTCCAGACTTCATCCAGGTCTATGACAACGAAAGTGTTATGCTTAAAGAAGGGGGGAACCACCTGAATGTGAAATACAGCACGTTTAGTACAGAAAATATCAGGTAAAGTAATAAATATGAAACTAAATACACCTGTTATATCTATAGGTAGTGCCAGGGGGCATGCACAGCAGTGTGTTAATTAAAAATGTGTGTGTGTGGCATGCTAAGACACAGTGCTGGCGCTGACTATAGAGGTGCAGGATCGGCCTCCAGGGAGTGAGATTGAAATAAGGTTCCAACCCAGGAGTGCTGCTCCATGCATGAGCAAACAAACCATGAAAAATGACTAAAGAATGACAAAAATGAAATGCAGTGTAGCAGCATGTTTTGAGAAAGTGAACTACATAAAAGACAAATCACTGGGCAGCACAGGTTAGCACTGTTTTTACATAAACATATGTAATCTTACACCTTTTGATCACATGCATTTGGTCATAATGAAATGTTGTGTGGGATAAATGTGTGTCTGGTCAGGGATCATGATGCCTGTGATGGCAGGGTGGGTGTATGCATATGTGTATGTATCTTCTCATCCCTGTCCATCCATGTATGCAAGTAGAAAAACTCTATTCTATTAATTATCTTTTTTAAACCGATGCAAAAATAGTCGAATAAGGAAAGCATGATAATCGTTACGGCAAAAAAAAGAAAAAAAGAAAAGAGAAAATACCCATAGGAGCATAGTATGTACATTTGCATGCACATATATGTACTTGCATACATGCACCTACTTACAGACATTTACATATGCAGATACAGACCTGCATACACACATATCTACTGTCCTGCTTTCCATAGATTTCTGTCTTCAGATATACTCCTGTCTTCATTCACCATTGTAATCTCAACAAAGGTCTACATTTCAGACGTTGTGTTTGTATCTGACAGTAACAATTGGCCTAATAAGAGTGTCACGGTGAACATGTGGGTGGTTAACGAGCGTTGGCTGTTCTCTCTGCTGTGGTGTGCCGGAGCCAGTTCTGTTACCACCAACTCCTGCCACCTGCTAAAAGACATGGAGCGGCCCGACGGGGTCATGGTGAGCAACGCATACAGCTGCACGAACGGTAGCGTGTGCTTTACTTCCCTTTCTGGTTATTTCAGTAGCCAGCAGTAAACACCACATGTTTGTGTGTTACAGGCGCCTCTTACTTACCGAATAATATGGATTACAGTGGACATTGCATCTATTCTGATAATGACTGGACTCTACATCTTTGAGTGGTAAGCAGAGCACACGTTTGTGTCTGTTGTATGAACATGTTGATGAAAGTGAATTGACTGATCATCCACCTCACTGTTTCCGACAGGAAAACGCACTGTTTCTGTAAGAGAAAAGGTACTGGACGATTTCAATGTGTTAACATTAGGGTTGGAACTAATGATTGCTTTCACTATTGATCCATCGACAGATTATTTTCACAATTAATCAATTAATCCTTAAGTCTATGAAGTGTTTATCAATATTTGCAATATCCCAAGGCAGCATCTTCAATTTGCTGTCCAAAACCAAAATATTTTCATTTCACCGTCATAAAAATGAAATGAAAATCAACAAATCTGGAACACGGAAAAGTGTTTGCCTTTTTGCTTGAAAAAAATGACTTAAGTGATTAATTGATGATTATTATTATTATTTTCTGTTGATGGACTACTCTATTAACCGACTAACTGTTTCAGCTCTAGTTAACATAATGACAATTATGATACTAATCTTTCCATGTTGCTAATAACATTTTTTTAAAAGTGGTGATATTAAAGCAATCCATCCTTTGGGTTTGACATGAAGTTAATAACGGGTTAGTGTAACTACAATGGCAAAATTAATTTTAAAAAAATGTGGGTCTGTATTTTTCATTTGAAAAACTAACAATATTTTAGAGAATGTAATAATGCAAGATAATGAGGAAGAGGTGTATAAGCTGTAACTATGGCTCAACTAACTGATGCATTATTTACTAAAGCTTTATTGATCAGTTAGGCCTTCAATATCACATGTTGGATTGCCAGGTTGTAAAACGTCATTTTTACTTGGACACTTATTTGGATCCATTTATGAAAAACATGTCAACATTTACATTATCGTTTACAAACATTTGTGAAACAGGAACACTTTAAAATCTTTATTTACATAGCTTTTAGACAGTAAGAGAATAATTTAAATAGATTAGGAATATTATAATGTCATCATTCCCAAATAGAAAGCAAAAAAAATATTCTACAACCTGGTTACCCAAAAGTTGTTCTTTTACAACTGATCTACAAATTATTAGAAAATGATTTATTAACCATAACCACATCTATAACGATTACAAATGTATTCATTTGTCTGTTTTTATAACTTTTTTGTGACTCTACACAGGGACCGAGAGGCAAAGAAACGAAACTGCAGCCTGGAACGAGAAAGAACTGTCTCCCTTCTTATCCACCGGGTAGTTTGCCCGACTCCAGCAGGACATTTTTCTGCCACAAAACTAATAGATCCTTGTTTGCACCGCCAGAATGGTTTGGACTTAAACCAGGAAGAAAGCAAGTTAATGTAAATAACCACACACTGTATTCCAAAGCCATGAAAATAAGAATGTTGCTTTTTCAGCGGTTATAAGATGTTAACCAAATATCGGCACCATGCTACTGGATGGCTGTTTTACTTTTTTGTTTCTGTTTAAGTTTAGCTGGTTAACTGGGTATTAATCTTTCTTCTGTTGCTACTGATCGTATCACTGCAGGAACAATGTGTATATACTGTAACCTGAGTCAAAAGCACTGACTGTTTTCTACACTGTCCTGTGTCTGTGTATTTTATCCTTGACTACATAAATATTTGTGTTTCTTTATATAATGATTCAGTATTTTTTAAACGAATTTCTGTCCTCCTTTTCTGGCTTCTTTTGTTTGTGAAACAATGGTCACATTTCCTGCACTCTGCCTTTGCACTAGAAATGCAAACATACATGACAGAAAGCCCATCTTACCTGCATAATGTGTGTAGGCCTATTTCCTTTTAAACATTTTGCTGGTACTAGTTTTACTTGGGTACACATTGAAAGCAGGACTTTTACTTGTAATGGAGTACTTTTACATTGTTGCATTTGTACTTTACTTAAGTAAAGTATCTGAATATCATCACTGAGATGAGATGATAAATTGTGAATAGTGAATCTGTGTTCCCTCCACAAAATGCATTAATATCCACTTTACTTCACCATCTGATTCAGAATCAGCTTTATTGGCCATGTATGCGTAGGCATACAAGGAATTTGACTCCGGTTTTCACGTTGCTCTCAACGTACATACATAGAATAAACAAGAAAAAAATAAAAACAAGGACATTAAAGACAACAAAGTAGAACAGAGGTAAACATAAACATTTAACTACTATGTACAATATAACTATATATCCAAAGGTATATAAACATAAAGAACAACAATAATCTGAAACATGTCAACAGATATTACAACGTGTACACTCTCTGTAGTCTCAGGGCAGCGAAATTATGACTCACAATAGACTATCAAAAAAACAATCAAAATCGATGCAACATGATCGGAGAGGTCTGTCCTCCTCGTCAAAGCCTGGCGCCTACATTACCCATGGTGCATCTCGACCGCGGACAGTTGGGTCGGAGGTTCATTATGCTGTAAACTAGCGCTCCTCGGACCTGTGATTCCCAAGTCCCTATCTTAACAGCACCACTAGATGGCACACAACACAAACATTTGGAAAAAAGGCTACTTGAGGCGGATCAGTGAAAAATGTAACCCTGGAGAAGATGTTTCGCTAAGAGACTGTTAACAAATGACTGTTTCACATGCTGTAGATAATCCAAGCTAAATCCAGGCAGTTTAAATGTATTAATATGAATATAACAGCGTCTCAATGAGGGCTTAGAGCCACAGGGACGTTTTCCAATGGAGGCGAGGCATGTTGTGTGAGGGGAGGAGGAACACATCACGCTCTCAGGCCGTTTGCACCAAAAAACCTCTGGAGAGTTGACATGAAGTAAAGTGTCTCCTCTTGTCTCCTCTTAGCCTGTGTGGGTGTGGACCACCGCTGCAGCAACACTAACAGAGTGTCTGCCGACTGGATTTAAAACTCAACTTCTCTCTCGTTTGTGAAGAAGGAGGGACTATTACTATAATTATTTTTCTTCATAAAAAACCCACTCAAAACCGTTGTTTACATGACTTTTTTTGGAGTTGCCCATACCATGGTACATAAATATGGTAAGTACCGTTAACATAACGTAACGTATCCCTCACGTGGCTAATTTTAGGTTCACGTCAGCACAGTAGTACGTGGAAGTTTTTTAACTGGCTCACTAACCTCCGTTTATAATCCCTTCTGAAACATGCGTGTTTTTGCATATATAAATACTGGAATTGGAGAATTTTGCAACTTCCGGGCAGAAACTTACTGTTGAGATTTGTTTTTTTTCTCGATCTAAATGTTCAGGATCAGGTAGGGAGCGGTGAAGTTGTAGATTTAACTCCGTGATGTGCATCATCTCTGTGCTGTTTTCCTCACCACCCACCAGGTTCAACAACCAGCTGTACAGTCGTGTTGCAAGAGAAAATACCTTTAATGTGCTCTACAGGGGGATGTAACTAACACCAGTGCTGCATTTGACTATGAGTCAAATATACATGATTATTATTTTTAAAATATCATATTTGCACATGACCTTATGTCTGTGATAGTCAGAAATGAAGTTGAAGTTTTCATGTATAATGATATTTAATCCTTTGGGACACCTTTATATTTTTACGAGTTCTGCATTTGCTGATTATTTAGATAATTAGAGAATTGGTTGATTGGCAGAAACATAGGCACAAACTCAGCACAGCTCCGGCTGTATAGTCATTAATCTGAATAGTTTAAGGTTTTGGACTGTTGGTTGGAGAAAACAATATATTAAAGGAAGTCACCAAGGCCTCTGAGAACTTGCAATTCAAATTTTTCGAACAAACGATTAAAAAAATGATCTGTAAGTTGCAGTCGTAACAGATTTGAGGAGATATCCGATCACATTTTCATATTCTATCCTTGGATTAACTGACTTTCAAGAGCAACACAATAAATACTAATTATAACCCAACTTCATGATAATAACATTAACCCTGTCAACAATGAATGCTAACATGTGTAGGTTCTTTGCTGCTGTTGTCCTGAGTCATGTATTTATCTTGTGAGGCAGACACAGAGCGAGCAGTGGGGCTGCTCAGATGCTACCAGGCCAACCTGACCAGTCCAGAGGAGCAGGCCCTGAAGACCAGCGTGGGCAAAGTCTCTTCCATCTTGGGCAGTCAGCTGTTCCATGCCCTTCTTGGTAAGAAAAACACTCCACAACAGCTTGTTTTTTTCCAGGAGGTAGTCTTTCAAAACTCTGCCCTTTAGCTTAAATTACATCAGAGCTGTGGTGGACTTTCTAAACAACTTTTCCTGTTCACACCCTCCTCTTCTTTTGAGTCAGAGAGTCGGTTTACAGCTTGGTTTTTATGGTTTGCTACACTGAAGTTATTTAGGGTAGCTTATATACTCTGATTTGTGTTGTCATGTGATTGGCTGCAGGCAGACACAGGATGTAGACAGGGTCAGGTTGTATTAATTTGTATGGGAAGTTAACTGGGTCTTTCCCAATTAAGTCTCATGAAAGAGGCCTTTCTCTCTGCCCCACAAAGGTTTCCTCTGTAACATACTCACATTGTAATGAAATCCTAATAAAACCCACCGCAACACAGTCTATCTATAGACTGAGTTGTTATAAGCGCACACTTGTCACACTGTGAAAGCACAATATTTCCCTTGAATTTGACAAAATGGCCTCATTTGTACCATATTCCCCATGAACTTATGTTATTAATCATTGAAAACCTGAAACAGTTGATTTGCCATTACCTCAAAGCTATAGTCGTAACTAAAGTTGCTGCTGACTAAACTTGTATGACTTTTCCTTAAAGCATCCCAAAGTGTGCGTATAGCTTCTAATGAGACACTGAAGAGTCACTATTATTATGTGTAGCCAGCTACACCTTCGTGGCAAGTCTGGTGTTTTTGAAAAGAGCTCAGGGAAGCCAATGTCAATCGCAGTTCCTTTTAAAGCAGATGAAGCACATTACTTCAGTTTAACCAACGGTCGAGTGGTCCTTCTAATTACCACAGACATGTTATAATGATGCTTGCCCTTGGGTCGGCTGTTGCTACTGCTGACCCACTGCTGGGGAGCTGAGGGGGGGGGGGGCATGGCCAGGCAGCACTTGAAGAAATACAGTATGACAGTTTTTACCAGTGATGTAGATGAAGCAATAGTGAACCCACTTTTATCACATATTTTTTTGTTTGCCTGATGCTTAGTGCCATTTTAAAAGAATACGTCGGAATGATATGAATCCATAGTTTGTAGTGCAATGAAGACAGGATCTCACAGTGAAGTTTGTGTTGGGGACTCATTTGTTGTATCCCATCATTCAAAGTCCATCTTTCAAGACCAATATGGCTTAGAGGCCCAACAAGTCCCATCGCAAAGGCAGCATTCATTTGGCCAATCAGGAAGACACAACTGGTGCCCCCTTTCTGGCTCTTAGTATCTAGTAATCCATTGTTTTGACCTTCATCATTAACCTGTACAGACAAGAACTATCATGAGACCACATGGTATTTATCTGTAGGTGGTTATCAGCTGCTAGTAAATACATTAAATGGTGCAACACAAAGCCTCTGCAGGGAGTGAATAATGGAAGATAAAAATACCTTGGCTTGTTCTTGTTAGCGGCCTGGGATATTAATCATTGTTGTCCCATGCTGATATCCCTAATCAAAAACATATGAAGATATATTTGTTTTGTTCTTTAAAGCTAGGGTTGGTTTTTGTTATATTTGTTGAAATTCTCTTTACATATGGACAGCAATCAAATAAGATAGTACCAAACCTTCTTTTGGTTGGATAATAAATCTAGCTTACTCTTGTTAGCTTACTCTTGTTTGTGAAGATGACCAACCCTCGCTTTAAATTGTTGATTGTTTACTTTATACTAAATGGCATCATAGATAGACTGTATCTTTAAATATTACACATATGCTACTACATAATACAAGAAAAATCACTATTGCTTCTGGAATTGGGGTTTCTGCAGACATGGATGTCCTTTTGAGTGTCCAAGGATGTTTTTCACCATGCTAGCAGTGTATGTGGATCTAGGGATGGCATGGGAGGTCGCGTCACTATTTCGGTCCAGACTGAAATATCTCCACAATGCAAAAAACGGCATGGTTTTGGCCTCAAACTGCATATGATTAAAATAAAGTGGACATGTCTGTAAAGGGGAGACTCGTGGGTACTTAGAGATCCCATTTCATTTCATTCATATCTTGAGGTGAGAGGTCAAGGGACCCCTTTGAAAATGCCAGTTTTCTTTTGCCAAAATTCAACCTAACTTAGTAGCGTTCAGCCTGCTTCCCAACAACCTAGCATGATGTCGTTGACACCAATGGATTCATTAGGTCATCCAGTTTCATATGATATCTATTATCTTCACTCTGTCTGTAAGACTGAGCCCGCTACAGCTTCTTACAGATGGAAATTGTAGCTGGGATCGCCAACAATGCCACAGGTCTCATAGGACTAAGAATGAGCCATGCTGAAAGTGTCCTTGAGCAGAAAATATGAATCGTTTAAAAATGCATGTATAATAGCTTAATGCTGAGAACAAACAATTCTAATAACTATTGATATCAGATGTAATATATCTTGTTATTTAGTTAAGAGAGGGAAACTCGGAGAGGATTCGCTTTCTAAATGAGGATTCAAAACATTCCTCACGAAGAATGTTCAGTCAGGGCTGCCTTGCCAGAGGCCGACAGGAAAATAAACCGCTTTCGGCCGTCATGCCAAGCCTCTTCCCTCAACCCTCCTGGCTCTCCGGATCATCTGTGCAGAGTGCGAGGATAGAGGTAGAAGAGGCCTGTGGTCGGTGTGTCTCAGGTGCAGGGCTTCGCTGAACATGTGGTCCTCATCAGGGAAGGTAGAGCGGAGAAGCAGCCGGTTCACAGCACTAGTAGGAATACTGTGCCGTATAAACATTACTCATCCTCTTATCCTCTCCTGTTGTGTTTGCCTTGGCATGCTCAGGGTCCATGTGAAGCGATTCTGTTTCGGACCATTTTGTGTTGCTTTTTTGCGGAGAGCTTTCTGAGCAGAGCTGACGATGCTGTAAACTTTTTTTTTGTGTGCTCTGATGAAAATTTAGAAAGGGTTAGGTAGAAAGTTTGGCGAGCAAGATTTATAGCTCCGATGCACTGTGGGAAGTAAAGAGGAGTTTGATGCAGTGTGGGAAGGTTCAGTGCTGGCCACTTGATTGGATGTCTGCATGGTTGCACAGTCACGAACAAAGGTTGCCTTAACTGTGCGTCCACCCTTTTGTTCCAGCATACAAACATGCAGTGGGAGGCATGGGGGGGGGGGGGGGGGCGCTGCAGGGAGTTGGGGCACACAAACACACGTTAAATTAGAGAAGACCCTAAATGTCTGGGGAATATTTTATCGGGGCAGTGACAAGGGGGTGAATTGTTTGCCCTGCCTTGAAATTGTGACCTAGTTTTCTATGAATGTGTTATTCTAGTGAGCCGTGGCTTGCTCATCATCATGTAAAGAACCAGGGGCACAGTCTTTTTTGTTGTTGTTGTATGATTCACCCAGGCAGGCAATACAGAGATGACTTCAGTCCAATTGAATAGGTACATGACAAATAGGAGAGGCCTATAACATCACACAAACACACTGATCTGCATGCAGAGTCTTTGTCTGACAGGGAGAAGGTGCAGGAACCCCCCTATGACTGTGACAAAATGGCTTAGAGCTCCGATCAGGCCATCCTAAAATAGTCCCTACATCAAAAAGAGATCTGGGAATAAGTCCTGTGAAAGAGACTTCTGGCCCTGGGTTATGTATTTTGTTCCATGGCCAGGAATATTTGTGGTCTGTGATGGTTGGACGGGTTGAAAGATTTCTTTGGGAAAGTCACAGTTTGTCTGTACTTTGTGTGACTGTGAATCTTGATCTCGAAACACTTCAAGACCCGATTGAGCAATTTTCTCTGTTTTGTTACCTCTGCCAGGAATAGATGCAAACGATGTAATTAGAAGCGTTAGATGTGTGAAAGCAAGCCAGGTGTCCGGGATGCAGCTGAAGAGCAAATCTTGCAAGACTTAGCCGATGCAACATTTTCAAGACTTATTTAAAGCTTAACTAACCAGGTTCATTTCTAGGAACAATAAGTCAAATGACTCAATATATGTTCACGGTGTCACTCGCAGTGTTGAACCCTCAGGGAATTATCGCCTGCGGTTCTACAAATTCACCTCACCTTTAGATAACTTTTTTGTGTCTTTCAGGTCCTTGTTTTGGTTTTATAGTCATCAACTTTACCATTTATCAGCTCTGATAAACCCAGTATACACTAAATGCTCTGCACCAAATGAGAGACAGACATAGTGGAGCAGTTTTTAGCAGCTTAAGAGTCAATTATTTTCCCAAAACAGACCTAAAAGAAAAGTGAATAATAGAACAACATATGTAAAATTAACTGCAAATAAATGCAACCACTTGCACTTAATACAAACATTTTAGGCAAGAAAGAATATTCTTTTTATAGTCGTTGCTCTGGTTGTACAGCAATTTCACATTCTGTACTGCCTCTAAACCATGTTGTAGTGTCATTGTGAGTATTTGCGTGTATGCCTGTGCCTGTATGTAAGTGTGTATGTGCAGGTGGCCCCACAGCATGTGTGTGTCTGCAGGCCTATAAGAGTTTGTGTGAGTGAGATTGCTCTTTAGTCAGCTGGGCAACAAACTCTTCTGCCCACACATGGCTTCACTCCTCCACATTCAGACACAGTGATGAGTCACATGCTCCATTCTTACACTTTTGTTCTCACAGTATCTTGTTGGGACATACTGACTCTTATCTCTCCGTCTCACACACACACACACACACACACACACACATAGAGTGCCGAACTTCCTTTGAGTCTGCTTCAACAAAAGGTTCACATAATTGAATTAATAGGAAAAAAAACGTTTTAAATGTATTAAGTTTTCTTAGATGTCCCTCTCAAATGCGTTGTGTAGGACGGCTTGTCCTGACATTGAACTTTGGTAAGTTGAGGAACTCTCCAGCAACCTCTTTATGTCAACAGTGCAGTAACCAGTCCTGTGTGTGTGACATCAGCAAAATTGTCCCGGTGCATTCTCATCAAACGGCTGCCACTCAATAGGTGACCACAGGACATGGGCGTATAATGAGCCGAGAGTTGATGAGTGGAGACGAGAAGAGAAGGGAGGACAACAGAGTGGATTCTGAAAAGAAAAGCAAAACTTCAAAAGACACACTGATATATAAATGCTAATAGTGTTATTCTCATAGTATTTTGTGGTGCTTTAATAGAGTACAAAACTAAGATAGTGTACATGGTAAACCGTGTATCTGCAAAACAAACACCGGCATGTTATGCTTGTCTTTTTGAGCATGTTAGCATGCTGACGTTAGCATTTAGCTCAGCCTCACAGAGCTGCTGGCATGGCTGTAGACTCTTAATCTTGCTTTCATGCTGATGTTTTTTTCTGCTTTTACACCCTTAGATTTATAATACGGTGTGCTATTAAAAATGTTTAAGAAATAGTTAAGGAAATAACTTTTGTGAAACCAACTTCCCTTTCTACAGCACTCAAATCAAAGCATGTATTCGGGTATGAAGTGCCCACTGCTCAACTAGGGGGCAGTGTCTACATTTATTCCACATGTGTAGTATCTCATGTACCCTCACCCTAAAATGGAGCTTCAAAGCAACGACACTGGAAATGACCTTTAGTGTATTTGATCGACGATGACGTTGTACTAAAATAAACAAAAAGTAGAGAAATGATGCATGTTGTTCAGGCAGCATGAAATATTGTAACGTGGACCTTTATGGACAGACACTGAGTTGATGATTTACTCGGCCACTATCTGAGTCATGTAGCTCAGCAACAAGATGAGAAGAACACGTGCAAATGTGGAGACATAACTTCCATGTAAACGGACGACTCTCACCCCCACGTTTTCACCCGGTGCACCGCTGACGAAAACATCTCCCAATGTGTCCGTGATTGATCGCTGGATTCTTTCACTCAACCAAAGCAGTGTACTTTAGAAGGCTGCGAAGATATGAACAGAAGTAAATATTACAGAGTAGGGAGAGAGAAAAAAAACGCAAACATCTGTTTGTAAAGAACAAAGACACTCATTATTGTTTTGTTTTCTCTCACAGATATTCAAGAGTGTTACGAGGTGACCTTGCAACTGAACACGGAACAAACTGTTGTGAAAGGAGACGGCAGGCGAGATGCGTTGGAGGTAATTTTCCTTCTTCACATTGTAGATTGTAGAAAATATGAACATAATGTTTACATTGTATCTGGTGTCACACATCCTGCCGAATGCCGTGCTTTGGCTGCACGCAAAGGTTACTCGGCGGCCAACACGAGGTGTCACTACCTGTGTCCCTCTCACTCCTACGTGGAGAAAATGTTACCATGAGTCACTATGACTTCAATCTGGTGAGTGAGTGTCAGGCGGGGGAAAAGTTGGAGGAGGGGACACATGGGTAGAAGGGAGAAGAGGAAATTAGACGGAGTCAAAAGAGCACTGATTACCATTTGCTCATCAGTGGATTGCTCTCATGAAGTCAGCCAGTCCTTTCGTTATAACAAATGTTTGCAGTCACAGGGTTATTTAGAATATTTTCAGTATAGGACACAAAGCACAACGACTGAACTGAAGGAAGCAAAGCTGCATTTTGTTTAGATTTAAACCATATTCAGATGTAAACGGAGGAGCAGCACAATGTCCACACAGTGGTTAAAAAGTGGTTCCACGTCACTGATCTCCTAATAGTCTTTGGATGGGTAGGAACCCCTGACTTCATGTCACTTACATGATTTAATATTGCCTCATAACTTCCCTTCAGCTATGCCAGAATGTTAATGAAATTGATCTTTGGCTGACTTCTACAGCCCATTAACTGAATGATCTCTGGCCTGCTTTTGAGCAGAGATCAGAAAAACGCTATAGCTTCTGCTTCATATGTGTGTGTGTGTGTGTGTGTGTGTGTGTGTGTGTGTGTGTGTGTGT
>NW_022280057.1:3153834-3156319 GCF_004355925.1 Anarrhichthys ocellatus
TGTGTGTGTGTGTGTGTGTGTGTGTGTGTGTGTGTGTGTGTGTGTGTGTCTGGTTATTTGGCTGCACTCACAGTCACGCAACGTTAGTCTACATGCGGTACGTGGGGGTACACCTTTATTCTGAAAACAAAAAATACCTGA
Source organism: Anarrhichthys ocellatus (assembly GCF_004355925.1). Classification (NCBI taxonomy): domain Eukaryota; kingdom Metazoa; phylum Chordata; class Actinopteri; order Perciformes; family Anarhichadidae; genus Anarrhichthys; species Anarrhichthys ocellatus. Next base: position 3,153,976 of record NW_022280057.1, read on the forward strand.
TTTAAATTTTAGCAACATTTTAAACATTTTAAAATGTCATTTTTAAAACTGAATTTAAGGCAAAATGCCCACTTTAATCCCTTTCAACCTAGAAACTGGATTCTTCCACTGAAACATCAGACTAATTTAATCAAATGATGAGGGCCTGAAAGAATCCTCAAATAGAACAATTGTAATGCTGGTTAATGTACTCAATAAAACTACATAATACTGGACTGTATACAGTTTATTTACAGGCCTGCCAGTGTGCGATAGTTTATTGATATAATAATATTAGCAGTTCCTTTCAAATTTACTGTAACACCACAGAAATGGGAATGGACCCATAGCTTTCCTTCAGAGATTTTGAGTCTTGGTAGTGTTGGAAGACAGCCTTTCACTGTTAACTCCAAAATACTCTGACTTGGAAAGAGCCCACTATAAATTGTATTTTAAGCTCTTCCGTGAGCTGAAATGTATCTAGAAACATGCAGCACGCGGATTGAGTCTCTATATGCATAAAAAAATAAAAACAAAATCTCCAATATCACACTTTGAGCATTAGGCCGTCATTTTTAAATTTACAGTAGAGAGACAGACAGGAAGCATGGGGAGAAACGCATGTCCCTGGCCCCGGCCCCCTGTGGTTATATGGTACTCGTCTTAGACCAGGGGGCCACCATGACACCCCAGGTGTTTTTCTTTGTTTACGTACAAGGGTCAGGAAAACTTGGGCTCCAGAAGCTGAGAAACATGAATGTGTTCTTTACTTAGCTGTGCGTTAGAGAGGACACTGCCCCGGCCTAGGCAAACAGTACTTACCCACCTACATCAGTTTATCCTCAGTAGATATCTTTATCTCTTTTGCTTCTACACAGCATCCATTGTAATCTGCTGAATCGTTTCATTGTAACATTGATTCCAAATGTTTTCCCCTGTGTGGCCTTGAAAGGGGATTCTCTCTCTTGTGTGATCTTTGCCAATTCTTTTCCGTTACAAAGAAAGGATAGCTTCATTGTTTGCTGACACACCTATTAATAACACTTATTATTGCTCACGAACAGAACTTAACCCAGAAGCTCACTGCAGTTTGTTGCTGTTCTTAAAAGACGGTCGCACATTTCCAAGTGTATGTCAATACAGTGGGTCAATACAGTGGGTGTGTTCCAATGTGTTCTGCCAAATGTGTTCGGTCATTTGAGACCTTCTGATTAGTTATTAGTTACTAATAACCAGTTACTATTTGTTACTGTCAGGAAGGGCTAAGAGCTACTTCTCTGTGAACAGGGCTAAACATGGAGCAGGAGGATTGTGGATTTGACTGAGCCACTCTGCATGTTTGGTTGACGGGATCTATACTGGATTTCATACATATATACAAATCATAAAAAATGACACATATGCAAGTGTTTCTAAGTCATGTAAAGTGCAAACCCCTTTCAGTGCTTTTTAGGCCTATAATATTAATTTGATATTGAAATTCAGTCCTCACATGAGATAAGAACTTTTAATCTGACATTATTCCTTTGTGCTTAACAGCCCCTCCAGTCAGTCAATCACTTAACGGCAATATGTTTTTGAAATTCATGTGCTAAGTCTGAACTGGATTATGTATGGTCAGTTGAACAGAGGAACTACAATAAAGTTGTCATTTACTAGACTGTATTAAATGGACGCTTCAGTGCAGAAGACTGAGTTGTCCAGTCTGTGACTGCTCCTAAACACGTAACATTTTTTTGTCGATTTTTTAAGTTGAATACTGTTATCCCGAGGATGGATACTTGAAGCTATTTCAACCAGTTATCCATTTCTCATAATTTTAACCATTTATCTATATATTATTTATTGATCCATGACGATCTGATCACAGAGCTGTGCGGGGGAACGGATTTTGTTTGATGAAATTTGTCAGAATAAAATCTGTAACGTTCTTTCAGCTCCGTCAGTCCTTCACACTGAACATTATATTATAAAACTGGTCATATGTTTGATACAATGCAGGACACGCAGCAGATGTCGACACACAACGTGATATATTCCTTCTTCCTGTACAGACAGGAAGGTAAGAAACAAAATAAAGGTCGGCGCACTTGAAACACATAAAGTCAGTGCCAGATGTTCATCATCTGTCACTCGCATAGAAAAAACACACACTATGACAGTGGTTTGAACTTCATTCTGCCATCCTAAGCTCCTCTCAGTGTATTCTGTGATCCACCCTGTCGAGCTTCTAATTCAGTGCAGCATGGCTCCTGATCCTTCCCCACATCCTTCCCTCTCTGGATCCCAGCTGCTTGTGGGGCCCAGGCACAGTCCTGGAGAGAGAGAGAGAGAGAGAGAGAGAGAGAGAGAGAGAGAGAGAGAG
>NW_022280057.1:3156329-3159509 GCF_004355925.1 Anarrhichthys ocellatus
AGAGAGAGAGAGAGAGAGAGAGAGAGAGAGAGAGAGAGAGAGAGAGATAGCTGCTTAATGGACACCCAGTGAGGTCCTCATCAGTATTCTAGCCATGTTGTCACCTGAGTGGAGGATGGGATGGAAAACTAAATGAGTCTGCAAATTCCCTGATTTGGTGCAGAGTAGCAGGTGAGAGTGGAGAATAGCTCCTTCGGAAAAGAATGGAAAGAAACCATGACAGAAGGATCTGTTTTCTGTAGTCCAGTTGATTTCAGAATTCAAAAATGATTAGTGCTTTTTTATTGCAAAACCCTTTTTTTATTGTGTAATAATCCTGGACTAACTACGATAATAGCCAAGAAGACACTGAAACATTTCATACATTTTAAATATTGTATGACTTCAAATTATTAATTGATGGACTAATTTCAAATGTGTCTGCACAATTTAGTAAGTGCCTGTGTGTCTGTGAGTATGTAAGTGTACAGTGTGCACAGTGCAAAGGGCTGTCGGTTGACCTGCCTGTCAGCGCTGCCATGTGGGAATGGAGCCGTCGCAGAGAAACTCACTTAGCATCTCTAAAAAAAAAACCACATAGTATATCTGATCCATAACAGTGCGACAGCAAGGAAAAAACATTGTGTTGTGTGTTTTTGCAACAGCCTGTCAGTTGCAGTGATGCCAGGTACAGGTACAGGTGTGAGTATATTCATACAAGCGCTTGTCTTTTCAAGTTGAGCAGCTTTCATTTTAATTGGAGGTATCCGCGGAGAGAGAGTGCATCTTTGTGTTTGGAAAATGTTTGGGGCTGTTTTGTGGTAACTTTAAAAAAGTTTTTTTTTTTTTTAACTTTGCACCAGTGATGGCCGGCTCTAAAGGCTGCCCTCTGCTGTCCGTTGAGGTTCTGTGTGGTCTTTAACTGTGGGAACGGTCTGTACTGTACAGGTACTGTAGACTCTTCCCACAGTCAGTAGGCACAAGTACGGCAAAAAGGGCTGTCAGAGCTAACGGTATTAATCTCCGGGGGAACCGGAGGGTGGGTGCTATGCTCCCGCGGCAACAGCTTAGGTCAGGACGGCTGTAACCGCCACATGAGCAGCGGCCGTGAGCTATAGCCAGCAGGGCTCACATGCACCAATATGCGCTGGAAGCACGCAAAGCCGGCCCGGCTATGTCAATAAAGCAAGGAGAAGCTTTGATTACAACAAAGAGGGAGAACGACTTCTTTCTCTTTTCAGGTAGATGTTAGTTCACTATATCTTTATGTAAACAATAGTTGTTTGATGCTAAATCAATGCTATGAATCTGCTATACTGCACCTTTAAAGACTCTTACAACCACCTGGATGTAAAAAATATTCAGTTTGCTACACGATAAAAGAAAAGAAGGCAAATGAGCAAATTTCCTAAAATGTTGACTTACTCTTTTAAAGACGTTAGTGATGATTGTAATCTTTGATATCCACAAGCTGTCCTGATCATTGGCTGTCCCACAGGACCAGGAGGAAGAGGATGGTGTGTCTCTGGTGCAAGTGACCAGCAGGAGGAGCTCTCACAAAGTGGAGCGAGTTTCTGGCTTGGTGACTCTATCCCATGTCGAAGTGCCAAAGGTCAGTAAAGCAAAGCAGAAAGGAGTTTCCTAGAGGGCTTTCTGAACACAGCTTCTCCTCAGTGGTTCTAAACAGGCTTCAGAAAAGGCAGCTGCTGCTAATAGAAGCAGATACTAATGAACCTGATGATGTGATGATTACGCATTCACCATGACCGTTTGGTGAGGCATCACAAAAGTGCCCAAGTATCATGAAACATCTGTTACGGTTCATAAAGGTTCATGACCTTTGAAACATTTTATTGGTGTTGAGACATGACTGCTAAATCACAAAGCAGTCTAAAGAGTCCAGGAATTTATTTCTAGAGATTTGTTTGATCAGTTTGAATGGATGGAATCTGTGTTGTTTATTGTGTTGTTAATATTTCATGCTAAAAATAAATGTAATTCTTTAATTTTCCCTTCAGCATTTCAACACCTACAATGATAATTTGCATATATTATGCTCATGCAGATCACAGTAATTAATAGTATTTCGGACAGTAATGGCCCAGCCATTTTGTAAATATTTTGTCATCACTCTCTTCACCTGCAGCTGTAAAATACCTCAATCCTAAAGTATTGTTTTATTTGTTTACCATGGTGTTGCTCTCACTGACGCCCTGTGCTAATATAAAAGATTTGAAGGAATAATTCAACATATTTGGAAATACATATATTTGCTTTTTTGCTGAGAGTTGGATGAGAAGATTAATGACACTCTCTTATCCGTCCGTTTTAAAAACAAAATTAGCAGCAGGTGGTTAGTTTAGCTTAGCATAAAGACTGTAAATAGAGGGAAACAGCTAGCGTGGCTCTGTCTAAAGGTAACAAAGTCCATACTATTAGCACCTCTAAAGCTCACAAATTAAATATCTTTGTTGTGTAAGAACTACAATGTGTGGTTTATGATGGATTATGTGCTATTTTATATATGTTTTTAATTTGTTTTTGTTCGGAATAAACAAACCAGATATATTGTGTTAATTGGTGATCGTTGGAGGTGCTTGTAATCAGATTTTGTTACAATTGTCTAGCCATGTCCCATTTTCAGTCTTTATGCTAAGCTAAGCTAACCACCTGCTGGCTCTAGCCTCATATTTAATGCAGGGGCATGAGAGCGGTACCGATCTTCTCATCTAACTCTTGGTAAGAAAGTGAATAAGCGTATATTTCCCAAAAATGTCAAACAATTTCAAAGAGTTGTGGTCAACCTGCTGCTTACATGAGCAGCAGTCATGATGGAGATATGTCTCATAGGCTAGCCGTGTTCCTCAGTATTATTAAAAGCCCTTGTGTTCGCATGCCTTCCCCATTACAACACAGCTAGCGGCACATGGCAGCACAGTGGCCGCAGGCGTTGGCTTTTCAGCTGAGCCCGGAACTAGTGCAATGTGTGTGTGTGTGTGGGGGGGGGCACGTGGATCAGTGGGCTTGGAGGGGGTAAAAGAGAGGGAGATGCACGCTGCAAGCACATGGATTCAATGTGTTCGCATGATAATGTCTGCATAAAGATATACGGTGACAGCACAGGTTGACTCTGGATATTATGCAGCTGGCTCGTGTGTGTGTGTGTGTGTGTGTGTGTGTGTGTGTGTGTGTGTGTGTGTG
>NW_022280057.1:3159519-3162556 GCF_004355925.1 Anarrhichthys ocellatus
GTGTGTGTGTGTGTGTGTGTGTGTGTGTGTGTGTGTGTGTGTGTGTGACTCCCTCTATCACATGAAGAAGGGAGGTGAGAGAGCTAAGGAGTCGCAGGGAACGTGATGGAGGAATTGAAAGGGGTGGGGGGGGGGTGCAGAGAGAGAAAGATATAGTGGGGGAGGCTGGAGAGAGAGAATGCAAGGCGGATGAGAGGCGAGGGCCGGTGCAGTGCAGAGCTGGAACGGACACCCAGAGCTCAGCCTTCCTCGGGTTGCCATGGAAACCACATTCCTCCCCCGCCTGCATCCCTACAGACTGCTCTGACTCTATCTCTCTCCTCGCTTCTCTGTTTTTTCATCCTGTCTTTTTCATTCCCCTTTTAATTTGTGTCTTTTGTTGTTTTTTTGTTGTTTTTTTTCTCTCTCGTCTCTCTTTCGGCTCTGTGTGTGTTGTTTTTTTACACCATCCAGGCGTTGAGCACCGTCGTGATGATGCACACTCAGCAAGCACATTGACTCCATATGCATTGCTCTCTGTGACGAGATGAATGGGTAATCAACGCAGGGTTTATTTTGCATTCCCATGCACTGATAGGACACACAAGAACTTTGTTGTTTTCTCGGCATCTCTCTATTTTCTTCTCTCTATTTTTACTCCCCCCTTCTGTTCAGCACCGTGCTTCAATAATGCCCCCTCTAGTCATCACATTTCTGCCCACACATAGGGCACCTTAGCTTTGTTTCTCCTCAGTTATGGTGTCTGTCGTGGACCGACAGCACCTTCGTCATATTTTATCAACTGCTTTCACCCTCTTCGGTTTCCAGCTCATCTCTTAACCCTCTACTTGCACACCATTTCCTAGCTCTCGTTCTCTCTGCTTTTGTCTTCATATGCATGTACAAAATCTATGCCAAGCACTGTTCCTTAGCAGCTCTGATACAATCTCCCACTCTTGCCATCTTGTGTTCCTCATTTCCCTTCCACTCCTCATTTTGCTCCATGTGCATGCTTCTCTCTCTCATTATTCCATCAGTTGGAGGTGCTGTTTTTGGTGTGTGTGGTGGAGCAGCTGTTCTCTGCCACTGAGGCCTATTAATAGGAGTCTTAGCCATGTAGCTTTTGTTTTCAGCGTTACATTGGCTTTTAGTACAAAACTGATCAGTATCTTTCATTCTCTCAGTCTGACTGGCTTTCTGTCCCGGGGTCTCTCTCCCTTTGCTCCCTTCACACGTAACAAAGCTACAATTCATTGAGCAGTGGAAGCATCAACTGGAAAGACTCCCTGAAATATTTATTCCTTTCAATATCTGCTTGTAGGCAAGCGAAGTGGATTCTGCTAAGATGCAATGGTGCCTAAGAGACTTTTAAGAAATCCTTCCTAACCCCCCTCTTGCAGTTAGTTAAGGCTACAGTGGAGCAGCTTAGTACGTGTTGATATGGAGCTGCCTCTTTAAGACTGCCTCACTACCGACTGTCCTTTTATGGTGCTGCATCCGGTCAGGTGACGAAGGAGTAGTCACAAAGCTTCTCTGAGAAATGCCTAGAAATGACTGAAAAGCTCAATACATGGTGTGTGCTGTGGTTGGGGGGTTGTAATGCTCATTACGGTAGCGTGTGTGTGTGTGTGTGTGTGTGTTTGTTTGTTAGAGGGTGTCCAGGTTGGTTTATGTAATAGGCGCTGTGCAGGCTGATGCTGAGCTGATAGTGTTGGGGGAGCTGCAAGGTGGGATGTGGAAAAGCATCTCTGTTCAAAAGCACAGGATAATTTCCTCGTTTATGCCATAAATCACAGCTCCTTCTTTTTCATTTGTCAACAGAAGGTCAGAGGTTACTGCTTTCATTTCACGAGATAAATCACCCGATGCTGTTGATCCACTCCTTTCCAGTCCAAGCTGTTTAATTGGGTGCAATATTTATCAAGGACTGCACACACACACAAACCCCACTCATGCATGCATGTATACCTGTATGTGCATGGATATGTGTTATAGGCGAATGTCTGTTTTTTCTATATATATTTTATATTGCCATGAGTCTTCTGGGTATTCTAAAGCCAAGTTGTTCTTATTGTATTTTCTAGGATAGTTATTACATTTGGTAAGAGTCAGAGTGTAATTACGAGCTAACAGTTCAATCATCATCATCATGTCGTTTGTCGTTGTCATATGTCGTTGAAGTAATTGTGACAAAAAGCTTCATCACGATTCTTTGAAAGTGGAACATCTTTGTCCACATGTTTGAAGAAAAACTAAGAGATTGCGACATTTCTTTGATGGTTTTACATTGTTCCATCTCTAGTATTATTTATGTTTAAACACTAAAGAAATGCCAGTAACTGAATATTGCTTTTTCTGCTTGGCACTGTGTCACAAATGGAAAAATAATCTGATATAGGTGACAGCTTTATTACATTATAAACTGCTGATTAAATTTGACAATATCATGTAATCTAATAAAAGGACACTGCGAACGACCAAACAAAGCTTAGGGTACACAACCCCAACAAATATCTGCACAAACTTTGTATTTATTGCCGGGCTATGGCTTTTGATTACACTATATTGTACTCATGTGGGTTTTTTGCCACTTGGACAAGGTTGCAATTGCCTAGATTTCACATTTTCAACACTCTGCTGAAATGTTTAATCGTACAGAAGCAGAAGTGAGCAGCATTACATTATTTCTTTAGGGATTAAAACATAAAGGATATGTTTTGTCTTCATCCACAAAATTAGGTTGGAAAATGAGATGCCTTACACGACATATAGACCAACACTACATTAACCTTCAAGACCCTTTCTTTGATAGCTGTAATGTGATTAGTGCATATTAACTCGCTGTGTTCCACTTCCTGCTGTCCTTCTGATACAGAAAACCAGCAATTGATTGGCTCGAAACGACCTACCAAATTCTTTATATATTTTATGTTATGTAATATTTAAAGGGAGAGATCTATTTCCCCCTGAGGTATTAAATATGTCTACTTAACCAGTTCATAACACAGATCTGTGTGTGTGTGTGTGTGTGTGTGTGTGTGTGTGTGTGTGTGTGTGT
>NW_022280057.1:3162566-3189316 GCF_004355925.1 Anarrhichthys ocellatus
TGTGTGTGTGTGTGTGTGTGTGTGTGTGTGTGTGTGTGTGTGTGTGTGCGCCCGCCCATACAGATGACATATCTGTCTTCGTTCAGCGCAGAGGTTCTTTTCTCTGTCCGTCTCCTGCCTTCATTATGTGTATCTTGCCGGCCATTCCCTCATTTTGTGTGCCGTACAGTGTGTGTGTGTGTCTTTTTTTTGTAACCGCAAACTCTGTGTGTGGTAAATGTGATGAGGACAGTTTATAAGAGAGACAGAGCGGGGCTAGGGAAGGATGGTTGCAACATGTGCCCGGTCATGTGTGCTGTGATCGATATGCTTACATCGTCCTTTCAAGCCGCTGCCTCGAAGCCCCGCCTCACTGCTCTGATTGGCTTCAGCTGGGTTTGTGGCTGCATCCGACAATTTAACTTGAGGCATTCAGTGTTTTTTTCAGTCTCTGTTTAAAAGATGCCCAAGTTTCTCCTCCTTTTTTTTGTTCGCTGCTTGGCAAATCTCTGTAGGTTACAGTGAAAGAATATCATCATAATGAAGTGAGTTAGTGTTGCATGTAATTTAGTGTCACTGAGCCTGCTGTGTGTGCCTCCTGGTAGGGCTGCAACATAATGCAGTGTGCCCTCGCCGGGAAATGTTTTAAAATTTAACAGGAAGGTTGCACATATACACATTAATATACAGACAGTTTGAAGGCGCTATGTCTTATATTTTAGTCTAAACAAAGAAACAGCATTCATGCATGAGCACTGTAGCATGCAGACTCTGTACAAATGTACTCTCCCCCCCCCCCCATGCAGACACACCCAGCTCTGTTCCCCCGTCACATTTCATTAATAATGCATATATGCAGGGCTTTAATGGCAACACTGTAACATTCCCTCTTCGGTCTCTAAAAAAAATAAACCTTCACCCTCAATGTCATGATGTTTTATATCTAGCTGTGATCAACCCACAAATTCATAAGCTTGAAAAACTGTTCACAGGCAGTCCAATCACGTTACTGAAAATATAACCGCCACACATACATGAAAGCATATAGTCTCTCCTTCTCTCTTTTTTTCCCTTCACACATTCTCACTCTCAATCTCTTCCTCCACCCACTCGAAAGCCCAAGCGTGTAATCTCGTTGGTTTCGTACACGTGTTGATGTCATCATTGTGAACATAAAATATTTCACTTATGGTTCTTAATCGAGGCTTCAGGAGTGCAGTTTTCTCTCGCTGTGCATATTTTGACCCAATACTGCACATGGGCAGGACTTAACAGTGAAATGAATTCAACTGCAGTGCTGCTTTGCCAGTAATATTATTAAAAAAGGAAGAGAGGTAGAGAGTGGTGTAAAGTAATGCAGCGTGATTCAAAGGCATCACTGCTGAGAGGCAGGTCTAGCGAAACCCAGGAGAAAAAAGAAAGATGTTCATCTGCTGCACCTGCTTCCATTGTGAGATTATTTACAGATGTGTGCTGGGACACAGAGCCTGAGGTTGCCAATCACGTGCACATGAAAGCTGTTAAATCTGTGGCTGAACTAGAGATGACCGCGGAGGTGACCAGTCACCAGTCGGAGGGACAGGGCTGCTCACTGTAAGTTGGATTTTGGCTGCATTGGTCTGATGAAAAACGTGGATTAGACTCACAATTAGTGGATCAGGGGCGTGTCAGCATTGGCAGACTGCAGACTACAACTTCCTGACCTTTTTTTATTGAGGAAATAGACAAATACAATGTTGTCATTGTGCCTTGATTTGTGAAGCAGCACCTTTTCACCCAAGGCAGGCAGCAGTGAGGTTTAGTTGTTGCGGCCCCTTTAAGAGCAGCTAGCGAAGCGCTCAGTCCTGTTGGTGCTGCTGCTGCTGCTGATGGCAGCGCTGCCAGTTGATTGGTTGTGGCTGTCAGGGCTGAGATGCTGGAGGGATGCTGCTACGTATCTCCCCCCCTGCCTCTCTCTCTCTCTCTCTCTCTCTCTCTCTCTCTCTCTCTCTCTCCCTCTGTGTCTCTCACTCTCCATCTCCCTCTTGCTTGCTTGCATCCCTCTGAATAATCCACATCTAGGGCAAACTGGCTGAGAGGCGATCCAGTGCTCAGCTCCTCTCTGCAGGCTGAGAAAAGAGACAGAGAGAGAAAGACAACGATTTTCAACGCAGGAGGAAAACCGTGAGATTTTGACAGACCGGAGAAGATACCAAGAACAGAAGAAGATTTTCATCTGCGGATATTATTTATTTATACATATTGTTTATATATCTATATATATATTTGTACACACACATATAGATATTTATATATATACATTTATCCCTGTACATAACTGTATTTGTGCTTGTCTGTTTATATTAATATTTTTATATGTATTTGTGTGTGTAAATATATATGATATATAAACAAAAGAATATATATATATATATCTATGAATTTATATGCGTATCACTGTGAACCAAGAGAAGCAAGAGGAAATTTCTACCATCGGGGCTGGTCTCTGATTGTGTGGTCGTATACAATATTTTGAATTTTTCCTTTGATCTTCTACGTCAAGAGGACAAAGACTACGTGCCCATTTTGTATTTTTGTTTTCCTGTTGCTGCTTCTCGTCCCTCTTGATCTTTTTTTTTTTTTTTCTACATCCGAGAGGAATAAAGCGGAGAGTGACAGGATTTGACAAAAAGGGAAAATCTGTAGAAAATTTCTGTGATCAGTGTTATTTCCGTCGGCAGTAGCGCTCTGTGAGCCGATCACAGTGCGCCGTGCGAGATCTGAGGAGGCAGCAGAGACAGAGTGCCACGCCGCTCAGCTCAGCGTCAGTCCAGCCAGCGCAGCCAGCATGCACAAACACCACCACTGCTGCAAGTGCCCAGAATGTTATGAGGTGACCCGTATGGCTGCCCTGCGTAGGATGGACGCCCCGTCATATGGAGGAGACTGGCAGGCCGAGCCCTATGGATACCCGCCTGGGTACGGGGGAGGCCAGACCTTACCCCCTCCAGCCTCAGGGGGAGGTGGAAGCATGGGGGGAGGAGGTGGAGGAGGAGGAGGTGGAGGTGGAGGTGGAGGAGGAGGAGGAGGGGGCACTTTGGGGAGAAGTAAGGGCAAGATTATGGCTGGTGGGGGCCCTGGAGGCCCCAACCCAAAGGGCCAATCCAAATGTGGCCCCAAAGTAAACGGCAACAACTCCAGTGGACAAGCGGGATGGTGGCCCGAGTGCACCTGTACCAACCGGGAGTGGTATGACCAGGTAACTCATCTTTCTCACTCTGTTAGATAGCTCGGGCCTGTGGGGCCTGACTGGGGAGGACTGGGATCAGATGAGCTGCCGCTGTAGTAAAACGGAGCCCATCATGTATCAGCTGTCGATTTATAGAAGAGAATTCATATTTAGTATTCATCTCAAGCCCCCTGTTTCCCATTTGTTGACTGTGGTTCCTCTATTGGAAGCAGAGCAGAGAGAAGAGAACAGGACTGATCCAGTTCCACTGCACACACATAGGGATGATCTTCATGTTTGGATTTGATGCAGATGACTAATGCTTATACATTTAACACACCTAGTGTATGTCGTCAAAGGCTTACGCCGATGCAGTCACCATAGGCCAAAAATGGTGCATTTTCATTCACTGAAGCAGCACTTGGGTGCAGTTTGCAATTATTTTAAGTTATCTCTTAAGCTTGTAACGGCGACGTTAACGACAGACTTTGTACATTAGATTGTAAGAATTAGATCTCTCAGAGATCAACTAATTGTAGGATTGTGTCTCATTAGCTCGGAGTAGAGAAAGAGATGATGACATCGATCTCTGATACCAGTTCCATTTCTTATTTAGCCTCTATTTTTTAGCAAGTAATTTTGCTCAAAAGACTAACAATATAATGAACGTGTTGTGTGTAAAAAAAAAAAAAAAAAAGGGAATCAGCAGTAATCTGTGCCCAAACGCTGCCGGTCATACGTGCCGCACAGTGTGAATGAAACTGCCTCTCTACATGTGTCCATTTTGTCTCTATTATCCCCATTTATTTACATGTGTTTATAAATCACAGTTGATAAAAGGTCATAACGGCTTCAGAAGCGCAGTCTTTAATTAAGGAAGGTGCATGGATGCGAGCATGAGAGTGAGCTCGTGTGGGGGAAGGGTAGCTCGGTGAGCATGAGATTCAAGGAATGGTTCTAGCTGTGCATGAGTATGTGTCTATGTAGTCTCGTATTTGCGGCAAGTGGAGCCGCTGCATCGTTTGTAGTCCCTCCGTTTATGTCGGATCGGGTTTTGAGCAAGAGATGGGAGGCCATGGGAGGAAGGAAGGTGAGAAGAAGCACAGGGGTAAAATGGAGGCTGAAATTTCAGTGACAGAGTGCAAGAGATCCCCCTGAGCTGAGCCCACATATGAACCGCAACCTGACTGATATTAGCAGATTACTACAAACCAAGGGGAGGTTTGAAGAGGCAAAAAAGAGATTGACACTTTCTCTTGGTTCGTGTGTAAAATCTATTGGAAGCCTTTTTCCTCCAGACCAATCAGGCTTATTTCATGTTTCACACATTCCAAAGCTCACAGCAGATGTGATTATGTAAGCCTTTATTGCCTACATGGAGCATTTTACTATCCAACAGTACTGCCACCTAATTTTCTGCTGCTCATTTCCAGCATTCCATATGCAACTTACAATGAAACAAATTAGGATCTAGATAGGTTCCGTCGTGATTCGTGTTGGGATCTTATGTTGTTAATGGATAAACCACTCTGTGGAATCATATCTGGTCCTATCCTTTCAAAGGATCCTTGCTCCCCTGCTCTAACATGTGAATGTGCACCACACAAACACTCTGGAAGACAATATCCAACCTGGCATTCATGCTTTCAGTCCAGGAGCATCTATATTGGAATAAAAATAGAATGAATCAGCGATGGATGGTGGTGGGGCGAAAAAAGCAGCAGTCACTGGGGTGAAAATGCTAGGGTTGAAAAAGAGAGAAATAAAGAATAAAGGCAGGCAGTGGGCCTGGAGAGGGGGAGGGGGTTATGTAAGAGGAGGCAGTTGGTGGTGCTGTCAGAGAGAGAAAGCAAGTGAGCCCTGACACTGTGGACAAGCATCTGTCCCTCCATCTCTGAAAACAGGCATGCAAGCGGCCAGTACGCCTCCTATGAACGGGCCGTAGCACACGGCATGGACGGAGATGCACTCAGGCACCGCCTTCCTCGGCTCTCCCCAGTTACCATTGCTTATCCTTGGGTGGGAAATGTGAACGCTACCCCTCCCCCACTACCTATACACAGCCGGAGAGCAGGGCAGTGATCACACACGCCCAACCACGCACGTCTATTATCTTATAGCTTTCATAACAACTTGTGTTTTGGGATGCTAGCACGATGAAAAAGCAATAACCTTACACAGTCGTTCAGAATGATCCAAGCTGGCTTCTCATAGCTTCAAATGGCTTCTGTAGCCATGAACATTTCATGTATGTGTGAGGGAATCATTACACGACCCCAAGACATGATGCCATGTTCATTTTTTTTCCCTCAGTCATCTTTATTACGAAAAAAATTGTGCCGCTTTTGTCAAGAGCTCGCTAGGTTAATTGTGGATGATTCCAGTTGGGATTATAAGAAGATTCTTTAAAACAAGAGCTTTTGAATTTAAATCTGAGAAAAGTAGTGACCTCAGTCTACTGGGAGCTTCAGTCAGAAGCCCCCCGGGCTCCAATATGTCTTTGTGTGTTCTCCAGCTCTGTGGCTATGATTAGCTTAAAATATTAATTGGATTTTACTTTATTTATTAGCATCAAGATTTGGTCCAGAATGCTTTGCCAGACCACGTTGTTTAGAACAGGCCTCTGTAGTGGCTGTGGTGTTTTAAATGAAAGCACAGGCACGGTGGGCGTTCCACGTCAGACACTCCCAGAGGTGACTACGACTCGAAAGCCTTCGGGCCTCGATCATAAATGTTTGTGCTCGTGTATGTATGTGTGTCTCTTATAGTCACATTGATTTATTGGTATCATTGGTTTGTACATCTGTCTGATGAGATTTGGTTTGGGCCGGATTTGATTTGCCATTCCTGTAAGAGCAACCCAGAGAGTATTAACGGATGGGATTTACATGTGCTCCATGTGCTCCATGTCTTGAGCTGGATCCCCTGCTGTTATCTTAAAAAAGGCTCCATCCAAAACCTGCAATATTCTCATCAGATCAAGAGAGATTTATACAAGCTTGTCTTGGAATAGAAAAAGGCAAGAAATGATGTGATCTGAATGGAATTGAATGCACTCAGCACATCCATATACGTTTTCCTCAGAAATCTAGTTTAAATGATAACACCAAGATGGACATTTTCATTAAACCTACAGGTGCCGTTCCTTTCAATACATTCAGTCCAATGTTACACATAATGCATGCTGCACTTTTGTTTTTCAAGTACTAAGTAAGAGAAGTAAGTTTACATATACTGTGTGTAACATTACACATCAACGTCAACCCTCGGGATGTTGGGTAAAGTAGGAATAGAGCGGAGAGCTGCTAGAAAACACATTTCCGTCCAATAACAGGATGAACACCTTTTAAACAGGTGAGGGCTGCATTTAAAAGCAAATGAAGAATGGAGAAAAGCAATAAGACGTTGTGGATGTTATGGATGATGCTTAGCGAGAGGTGGCTTAAAGCTGTACAGCCCGAACCCAAAATATGACCCAATAAGATTTTTCTCAAGCGTTCCTCCGTCTTCCCCGGCTCTTAGTACTCATGAAAGGAAGACTCCTCATAAGGCCAGGCAACTTTGACCTCGAGAAACAAGGATATGTTGAAAGCATTGCTTTGTTGTGAAGCTTTTTCTTATCATTAGACACACAATATGTGTTTGTTTACCTTCACACTGTTGGTTGTAGAAGTCCTTCACGTCACAGGCAGTGGTGTGAAGTGGGCTGCCATTTGGTCACTTTTTTTTATGTCTTGCCAGAAGTGTCAAGATGATGACTTCTGTTGTTGCTTGGCGGACAACATCCCAGGTGTGGGAGAGTTTGAAGGCTTTTTCAACCCCAGATTTTTGTTTCACTTGGTGCATTCTCCTTTCTTTAATAGAGCAGTGGTCCTTGTTGTTAGATGTGACAGTTCTGGCCCGATCTATGATTTGGTTCTTCTTCTTGCAGTAATCCAAGACTGATTGCTCCAAAATTCTTTTTTGTTCCTTTCGCATTTCATTATTGATTTTATCATGTGTGTATTGGTTTGATTATGTATAATATGGCATTTAAGTCAAGTGAAAATTGTACATTTATAAATTTAATTGAAAATTGAATAATTGAACATGATATTCAATGCTTAGAATTTTAACAATTCTGAAATAAATGACACCAAAAATACAGCACCAAAAATGATAATTATTGCCTAGTACAATCCAACCAGTGATGTCCTACCACTGACATCACCTTTAAGCTTCAACACTGCACTGCATCCGATTACATTTCCTTTAAGGACCCTGCACCCCCCATACTGTCCCTCCCTCTCACCCCAACAAACGTTTATTTTTTAGGAGTCAGTAGGAGGCGAAAACAGGCTGAAACAGTGTAATTACCCTTTGAGATCTGTCCATACTGCAGCTCAAACCCTGTATTCATCTTAACAATGTGAAATGTTTTGAAACCTGCTACAGGCGAGCGCTCCAAATTCCTTTGGATTTTGTCGTGATTTATTGCATCTGCTGCAAACTAACATAATGTCTGATTTATCCACCAGCAGCGAGGTGTTAATTGCAGAAGAGTTTGAATTTCAGCACCAAGAAAACATGTGATTTGGTATCAGTAAACTTCATGTTTAGCCATCCAGCCAAACAGGGATTGCTTCAGACCAAATGATACAAAAGATGCAAAAAATCTCAGGTTGGTACCTCCGACTTGAGGGAGTGTCTTGTCTTTGTGAGTTGTCACAAAAACAATTTGGGCCGACTGGCCAGATCTTTCCTAAGCAGCAGGAGATACTTTTCTCTTTTTACATTAAAACATTGCGTAGTTTTAAACAGACCTCTGTGCTTAAACCTCCTGCAAGATATTATGTCAGAACGTTGCCGTTTCTTGTAAGTGTTCTTGCAAACTGTGCACATTTAGAAGTATTTTCGCCACAGTGATCTCTGATTTTAACAACATGAACAGCTCTACACTAGTTTTATGAACTCGGGTTGCTCCAGTGAGAATGTAGAACAGCTACAGTCATCTGAGGTCCACCATCTTTACTCTTGTGTGACGATTCAGGCAATAAGAACCAGTACTTCTTATATACAGTCTATGTTACTAGCTACCAGGCTTTGTACAAGATTATATATGCCATTACTGTTTAACTGAAAATAGTTTCAAAATGGAATGTAGTACAAATTTGTAAGTTTGGCATTCCAAATCTACAATTTGTTGCACAAAGAATTTGGGTACAAGAACTACATGGAGCAGCAGTTAACTCAATATGTTTCGATAAACATGCTGCAACGTAGATGTGTGGTTCATCCAAGAAAATAATTGTATCTCTTTGCACTCAATGCTTTGGTATTCGTACGGCATTAAACATTAAATTTGTATAATTTTAATTTACACTGAAACAGATTTTAATGATGTCATACAAATTCTTAGCACATCATTTCATTTTCGTTATCTGCTAGCAAACCTCGTACATCATATCTTCCCTTCTGCGCTTGCACACACACATAGTACAAGTACACACACACACACCCTTGCACGACACAGACCTTTACCCAAAAACAAAGTGTTCTTTACCCATGAAAATTTTGGGGTTAAGAGAGGATGGTGAATCATAAGAAGTGCACTACGAAACAAGAGAGACAAGGTGCACTGCAATATTTATGTGCACTTTGACAAAAGTTAGCTTTTTACGCGCTGCGAGAGGGGTTAGAGACGGAGCGCCTGAGAAAAGGCCGGTTAGACGTTTACGTGAGCGTGCAAGGAGCACGCCCGAGCCACCATTATAGGAGCTGATGCGGTTGATCTGTGATGGGGAGCCGCTGTAGCTGTGACCTAGGACCTCAGCTGTGTTGAATCCCACCTCCTACAATTCTCTTAAAAGCCTGTGCTGCTTTACCTTTGCACTGCGCACAGAGCGAATCTGCTCTTATTCAACACGGAGGTCCTCTGTGAAACGCAGAATTCACAGAGGACAAATGTGTTTTGTCCTCTGCCAACGCAGATTCTAATGCTCATCAAGTGGTTTACTCATTAGTGCAGTTTGGCTACAGCCATGTGATGCATATATAGGCTCCTGCACAGTTTACAGGTGCAGTTGCCTGAAGCTGCAGATCGTGTGTGTGGAGGTGTGTGTCCTGCTGGAAGCTGAGGCTACCATGCCCCTGTGATCCATATGGTCATTGTCAGAGGCCCTGCCAGGGCTCAGCCCCATATCAGCTCGCCTGTTCCCCTCACCGGCTCTCGCTGTCAGCCAGGGGAGGAGAGGAGAGGAGAGGAGAGGAGAGGAGAAAAGAGAAGGGAGGGGAACGCTGTTTGTTTGTTTGCTTGCCTGCTTTGTTTTATTTAGTTGTTTTTTTTGCTGATCACAGTAGCGACTGGCCTAGAAATGCGACTGTGCTGTGCAGGGCAGAGTGGACTCCTGATTCAGCGATGGAAGCATCAGATTTTCTGTTAGAGAGAGAAGCGAGGGACACGGGGCCTTTGATGGAATGAGATGGCAGCGTTAAGCGCTGCCATCTCTGTTGCTGTTAATTAAAAGAATCAGACTTCAGTGTGTGATAGATTGTATGTACAGATATGAAAGCTATTTTTTTCCCTTCTATGCTACCCTCATTTTTAGCAAGAACGTGCTAGCATTCTCAGCAAGGTGCACCAGTTCCATCACCCACATGCTGCCGTGGAATATGTGTATATCCAATCAATACCAGAGAAGAGCTAGTCCCTCAGCCTTCTGACTCTGTGGGGGTGTGTGGGTGCTTTCAACAGTGCTTGTGCTTTCATTGCTTTTACTCAACCATCATATCAGCTGTTATTTTGGTAACACTTTCCAATAAACAAACTACTGAGTAGTACAGTTCCATATTAACAGGAGCTAACTGCTGAATAATGCATACCCATAACTAATAATTAGGTTCCAAGTGATTTATAATCAGTGATTAAACAGTAGATAATCATAAGGTCCCAGAGAAAAGACTGACATAGATATTGTGTTAATGAGCAGTGTCTAAATATTAGTTTGTACACATTTGCGAATCTGCATACTGGTGCACATTCTAATTGTTTTTACCGTACATTTGCTAACAGGCTAAGGCTTTTTATAATTATTCCCTGTTTTATATATTTTCATCAGAAGCCTTCCAGTTTTCTGATCTGCTCCTATGTTAATTTGCTTTTGAAGAAACATAGAGCTTCCTCCATGTTTTCCTGTTGTCTTGATGAATTCATGCATTTCCACAGCACTAGTTCCATCCGTACAGCAATATAATCATGTCACACTCACCCCTCTTCACTAGCAGAAATACTGTTTTCATTCAATAATTACCTTCAGTCGCCTCCATTTTGCAGTTTTTAAATTGCTTTTAAGATAGTGTCAATGAAACCCAGCACTTCCTGCTCAGATGTTTCACATTAAGAGTGATCCTTGGTTCAAAGGGCATAATATCTCCTATTCTAGGTAGGCTTTTAATTTGAAACATCTGCAGGAAGTATTGAGTTATATTTATAGTAGTAAACCATGGCTTGATACGAGATGACTGAGCAGAAATTATTGGAGTCAATGAATGAATGAAAAGAGCATTTCTGTCAGAAAGGAGAAATGTGTAAATGTACATAATGATGAATTTACCATGTGAGCCATCAGAGTAATTTCCTCTCCTCGGTGTTTGAACACCAGCTTTAATTTGAGAAGTAACAGTATATTTGGAGCACTTTTACATTCATTCATTCTTATCGTTGTGTCATATTATTGGATAGTCACGCTGGATGCTAGCTAGCTAACTCCTCCACTGATATGTAAAGGCCTTTTTCACAGAAGACATTTCGACATTTGTCACAGGAGGAAAAGCACAGATGTACATAACTAAATGAATGATGGCCGAATTTCATTAAGCTGCTTCAGTTTCAGGATCCTGGTATCGTGCATGCTGTCTCATTGTCACACTGTCATGGTTTACACGACATAAAACGGAGCCATCGTTGGTGTGTCACCTGTGCCTTACGTGCTATGACAAGTCAAAATGTCTGCTGTGAAAAAGGCCTACAGAGCATTTAAGGGGATCTATTGGCAGAAATGGAGTATAGTATTGATAAGTTTGTTTTCTTTAGTGTATAATCACCTGAAAATAACGTTTGTGGTGTTTTCGTGACCTTAGAATGAACAATTTATGTCTACGTAACATACAGAGCTTGTCCTCGTCACGGAGGTGGTCGCCATGTTTCTACAGTAGCTCAGAACGGACAAACTAAACACTGGCTCTAGAAAGCACCATTAGCGTTTTTCAGTTTTTGCGTCGTACCACCGTAGTTCTCCTACGCGCTTGGCACACGGTACATGGTAGAAGCCGCCAAATCCTACACACTGCACCTTTAAGGTCAGTCTCTCTATGAAGAGGAAAGTCAAAGGCAGCAGCTTCACAGCTTCACATGTCTTTAAAGGTAAACTAATTATTTAATTGAGTTAATAGGAACTACTTGTTCGCTAGTGCTTGGTCCTCACTCATTAATTGGTAACTGCTCAGGAATTATTTCACCTTATTTCAAAGTGTTACCATTATTTTGAGCTATTTCACACACTAGACTGCATGTATACATGACATATCATAAAAGCCCTACAGTTCTCATTTATTATTTATCATAGCACTGACAGTAAGAACACAGGTAGAATACAAATCTTGCAGTACATCAAGATGTACGGGAATTCTTTTTTTTTAGCTTCAAAGGTGAACCAATGTTCACATTTTTAAATCATTCCATTTTCTGGGAACATGTGTGTGTGTGTGTGTGTGTGTGTGTGTGCGTGTGTTCGTGTGTTTGTGTGGGTGTATGTGTGTTGAGGACATTTGGCGAAGCAATGCATTTCTTACCATGTGTAGCTGCTCTGAGTGCCATCTCTGTCTAATGCATTATCCAAGCAGCCCTTCAGCCATTTGGTCTGGCCTCTCATTTTTGTATGTGTGTTGTTTTTTCAGTGTTCATCATTTCTATCATCCCCCTCCTGTCTTCCACTGCCCTTTTCCTCCTCCGCTCTTTCTTTTTTCATGCATAGTACGAATCAAAGGCTTCATTTTCGGGTGTAGAGCAGTATTCAGAGAGGACGCTGCAGCAGCAAACTATCAGTATGATTAGTGCAGTTCAGTATGTACAGGAACACCGCATCTACGCCCTGTCACTCGATGTTTAAAGCAGACTTAGCTTGGTGAGAATTGTATGTCACAGCAGGATCTCTGGTGCATATTTTAATTGAACATCATTTTACTTTATATATGATGGAGATTTTGAACACATGCCATAATCTGGTCTAATTCTTTCAAATGACATTAGTATTCACTATATATCCAGTTAAATCCTCTATTCTAACCCAAATGTTAACAATAACATTGTATTTATTGGCTCATATATGCTATGAGTTGTTTAATTTGATACCATACTTTTATTATTTTAAATGTAGGTCTAGTTGCACACTAAGGTGGTTAAACATCAGATTGATGATCCACGTTGGTCAGCATGAATCATTTTCAATAATATTGATGAATTTCATCAAATCTGGACTGATCAGTGTGCACATAAACTGTATTGAGGGCATTCGAGGTGACTTGTTCTAAGATATGCTCAAGGACAAATGTAGCTGTATATTAGATTGATACATTAAACCTCTCTTTCGTTTCAGTAAACATTTTAGTTACAGAATGTGTTTTTAAGTGTTTCTTGCCTCTTTGGCTGCAGTCCTGGATTAGCACAAACAACAATATTTGAATACATTTTCTTCCTCCCCTGGGACCTATATGTATAATCTGTGTTTTGCACCTGCAGCTTCTCGTTATGTGAACAGTATAGACCTACATATAGCTTGTGACAGCATATGTTTGGCTCACATGGACTTCCTGTTTTCCCACTGAGCTGACAAGATGAGAGGACAGCAAACATTTTCCAGACATATGTCTGTTGTATGTGCATAGCACCACAGATGATCCTTTAACCGGTCCCTCTTGTTTATTATCAGTCATTATGAGAATAGACTCCAGCTTAGTTTGGAAAAACAGAAACACACATCTCAATCTCAGAGAGAGAGAGATAAAGAGAGAGCATGCCCTCGCCCTGTCACAGATATAAACAATACAAGCAATCCCAGCTTAATATCATACATCTTATTACACTGTTGATAGTACATCTCTGCCTTGAAATTGCTTTTATGGATTTATTACTTTTTGTTTCCCTCTGTGTGTCTGTGCATTTTTGTTAATATTTCTCCACAATGTAACAAAACCTTTCCCAAAGCAAGCCAAATCCTAATTCTTCCTCATATCATCACCTTTATTCCGTAGATTAAAATTTCAAATGGTCTTATGTAGCATAAGCTGTAGAGCAATATGGACATAATGTCTATAGCTTTCTGGATTAATGTTTTTTTTTTTTTTTTTATGACTGGAAGTTGGTTCTATGGTTTGCTGCCATCTTGCCAGTGGTTTGGAAAGCAGCGACCACCACAGCTAGGTGTGATAGGCTGAGCCACCTGACAATCAAACCAGCCTCTCAATGCAACAGTGATTCTCAAAATCACCAGCAGGACCCATGCTAGTGAAGGTGACACGCTAATACCTTTTTAGACTCTTAATTTCAGTTCAATACATGCTGAGGTTTCTGTTTTTTTAGATCATCTTGCACCCATTAGAGGAACCCCCATACTGGCTCATTCAGTCTGCAGCTGAGCCTCTCCTGCTCACCTGTTCATCACAGACAGGTTTAAGGGGGGAATATACTTAAAACACCTGATTTCCTTGTTTGCAACAATGTCAACAATAGATACCCATGTCTGCAGTATTGAGGGTCAAATTTAAGTATACATCTGCTGGATTAACATGTAATGCTAATAGTTTCAGCGTATAGCAAGTGGTTAGCAGCCAGTGGTCGAACATCTCACTTGGCAGCTACATTCTTACTTATCTACAGTAATAATAACTTCATGATTGGCTGATTATATTTATGTTTTAGTCCATCAGCTTTACGTGTTGACTTTGTGATTGTCTAGGCTCGCAGTCACATGTGTTTTGCACAATTGAGTTTGTTTTATCACTAAATGAAGGCTACTAGAAAATAACCGCCAACCCATCATTCACATCGCATGTATGTTTATGGTGAATATAGGAAATACTTAACCTTTTAAATATGTAGATAGATATATTATCCCACTCGATCAAATAGTGTGAACCAGCCTTATAGCACAGGTTTGGTACTTAGCCAATTGGCAGATGTCAAAGCAAGGCCAGATGGATTTTATCGAAAAGTTTCAGCAAAATTCACACTTCATCACAGATCACACCCGTTAAGTACAGTATGACGCAAGCTATCATATCGGTCTTTCATAAGAATGCAATATGTAATTTGCTCATTTGTAATAATAATTGCATTGTATTGCAATAATACATAACTGCAACTAAAGCAAAGTCTGTATTGCTCATGAGGCATCTGACAAAATAATACATTGATACTCGCAAATAGGAATTTTTATTTGAGTCATTTTTCATTCCCTGATAGCTGATTCTATAGTATATACTCCAGATTACTGTAAACTTCTCTCCTACTGCTGTTACACTTTTACATGTAAGAATAATCGCCCAAATTGAAAAACAACTAAAATCTTAACTCAGATGCTGTAAACTACAATGACTTTTTTCCATAATATGGAATTATTTTCTGTTTTAATAAACAGTGGTATTAAAGGCCAACTGCTGCCATTCCACATTAACAGATGGAGTTGGCTTTAAGATGAAGTCCCGCAAGCTGAGACATGTGAGAGAAGAACAAAGCAGACCTTTGTGTTTTGATGTGCTTCACATAGCTGCTGGACATAAATCAGGACACATTATTGTGAAATGCCAGTGTCATGTCTCCTCAGCACATAGAGGGAGGACCTGCTCTGTTTTAAATACTTTTAAAACTGCAAGATGCCTTTTTTTACCCAGACTGTGCTCGTCCAGATGTAACGGGGCTGGATGGGATGAACTAAATTCAGATTAACTGTAACAGTTAATGTTCACACACAATTAACCCATCAGACCCTAATGTTTCCTTATGTTCACACAGATGAAGGGTTAATCGCATTGCACCTTATAAATACATGTCTGTTGAGTGACTTGACAAAAATGTGTTGATATTTTTAAAACAGAAAATACAAGCGTCATTGTATTGTACAGTTTCATGAGATTGAGAACTTAATAACTTAATTTTCAAGGATGAGTCTATGATGATGGCATTGTCATTGATACAGCAAGTTTTCAAATATCTGTTTATGTATTAATTAAAGACAAGGAGAAAACATATCCTTTTTGTTTTACTTTCAGTGGCAATATTGTTTCACAATTTATAACCCTCCTCCCACTTGTTGTAATGTTTAGGCAACTAAAAACATTGTCATTTTCGTTAAATATCTTTTCTTATCCTAATGTCAAAAGAATAGACATTTTGGAAAATGTATACATCTGCTTTCTTGACAAAGAGTTGATGAGAGGTTTGATACCACCCTCATATCTGTACGTTATATATGAAGCTACCCCCAGAAGACAGTTAGCTTAGCTTAGCTTAGCATAAAGACTGGAAGCAGCAGGAAACCGCTAGCATGACTCTGTCCGGAGGTCAAAAATAAATCCGCCTACCAGTGCCTCTAAAACTCACTAATTAAAACTTATATATATTAAGCTTGTTTAATCCGTGCTGGTTGGCTGAGTTAAAAAAAGAAGAAGTTTGGTCAGGGCTCGACTTGCTGTTTCCAGTCTTTGAGCTAAATAAATCTTTTCTGGCATCTAGCTTCATATTTAGCATGCAAAAATAAAAGTGGTATCAATCTTCTCATCTAACTCTTGGCAAGAAAGCGAGTAAGTGTACTTGTGAATTTCTTTTATCATACTTTAGATGGCAGTAGTGGGTATTGTTGGGAATAATAATAAGGAATACAGTGTGTTGATAGTAAACATTTAGCAGATAAAGAGGTGAAGAAATGGGAGGTGTGGCGCAAAGACAGGGATGCGAGGGGTAAGGAAGTAAGGAAGGAAGAGGAAGGCGAGGAAGGGAGGCGGGGGGCAGAAATGAGCATGTGCTCAGACACAGCCCTGTGTGTTGCCATGGTGCAGGCTCAATCAGAGCTGCACAGTAGCTTTGCTGCTCAGCTAGCTAATTACCCACATGCTGCAATGTTGATACGCAGGCTGCTGAAGCCTTCTGGATTTCCGAGAGCTTTTTTGCATTGCCGCACTGACACCAGAGTACAAGTAAAGAAACAATCTGTTCATATGTAGGAAAATGCATCTGAGATGATCCTACAAAATGATAAATGCATTCTGAAAGTGAGCTGTAGGTATGTGGTGAGCGGCGTTATTGAACATTGTAGTGGTGCTCTGCTGTGTCAGCCATGCCACTTGTGTAACATAAAGAGCTCTTCCAGCCCAGAACTTCATTGTCCGCAGAATGCCGCCGCTTACTGTGAGCCCGCAGATCCTGATCAGCCTACTTATAAAACCCAATACGGCCATTGTGGATTAATATTCACCATTA
This sequence comes from Anarrhichthys ocellatus, assembly GCF_004355925.1. Classification (NCBI taxonomy): domain Eukaryota; kingdom Metazoa; phylum Chordata; class Actinopteri; order Perciformes; family Anarhichadidae; genus Anarrhichthys; species Anarrhichthys ocellatus. The sequence continues at coordinate 3,179,264 of NW_022280057.1, forward strand.
AAATGTCCAATTATGTAATCAGCCACATCCAAGCCCTGCATAAGCTCGCAAGAATATCTCAGCAGGCAGGAATGAGGGGGGGATGCAACTTCAGCGCATTCACCTAAAATGTTTAAGTTTGAGGGCGTTGAATAAACCGTCATTCTTACCACAATAATGTTCAGTGTACCAAGGTTCAAAAGAAAAGGTGGATTTCTTCTCAAATTCAGAGGGAAGGTGTGTATTTCAGTAGACGCAAAGAACACATTGCCATTAGTTTTTTTCTACAAGCACTGATGTACGGCCTGTCAAAGCATTATTGCATTTTATTTTGTGATAAAATATTAAGTCAGTACATGTTTATGTTCCCTTTTTTATCCTGTGGAACACTTTGTCTAAGTGATAAGTAATTCTGATTGTTAACAGTGGAGACAAATCCTCCTTGAAACTTAAACAGTATTTTAATCTCATGATGTTGTTTGTTCATAACTAATCTCCTCAACACAATACTTATCTGCTTTTTAATTTAATTGTCAAGGAGCTGCTTTGCTATCAAATAAATCAGACTGGTTGTATTCATAAAATTCTAATTTGTTAAGTTTAAAGATTCATTGAGAAATGACATATTACAAATTCACAACTACTGTTTATCCCACTACATTTAAATTGTATTTTTAAGGACAGAGTCCATATATTTTCCCCGTATATTCTGTCCAACGGAGCAGGTTTTGACAGCCAGCTGGTATTAAGTCTGTGATCACATGAACCTCTGTTAAAAGCGTTCCAGCCTTAATGTTTGAGTGTTTTTTAGATCAGTGTTTGTGCTTCAGTCCATTAATCGCGCGTTCTTCAGGGGACGCTGTGAATCCTGAACACAACCCGAGGTGGGCAGAGAAGAAGGGTAAATCTGGACCCTCGACAGGAGGCAGATTGATTTGGCAATCGCCAAAGTGCTACAAACGTTAAAAACAATGCCCTGTTTTTCTTTCCCTCTGCTGTTTGGCGCTAAATACATCAGCATATGGATAAATGTGCTCATGTATTCATAACTATCACAGGGAAACTAGAGGCACGGCTCGTGTTTCTGTTGCCTCGCCCGTTGTCCTACTTACTGTAATTCTTCATCACTTTCAACACCTACACTTATTGTGAGCCAAAACTCAAGCTAGTGTAGTGAATGGAGATATGTGAACGTGTGGGCGTTCCCATGTGGAGCTTATAGAACAGCATGAAAACTCAACCATGACAGGAGGATCTCTGCTGCTGTATGTAGAGACGGCCTTCATCTTCGGAGACCCCTGGGAGGTGGGGATGAATGGTTTTAATTAGGCTTTGGGTCAAAGTTAGCCTTGTTATGTTCACTGTTGTATTTTTACAGTGGAGCTGTAAGTGCTCTGTATTTGCTAGTTTTATCGCTGTCTCGTGATTTTGATTTGTGGACCAGTATCAGCTGAGGAGCCGTAGATTCCATTTGTTCTCGTCTAAAATAGTACAGTCACATTTAAAGACAAAGAAAGTGAAGTGAAGGCTTGTGGTTTAAAAGGCCATAAAAGGAAATGAGAGACAAATGTTTTTGCATCAGATGGGTTTAAGGACCATGGTGGCCTAAGGGGAGAGTGTTTCTTACGTCGTTGGGTTCATGAAGCAGACTCACAGTCCAATGTTCCCATTTAAAAGAAACGAAAAAGTCTAAAATCGGAAGGGACTAATTGCAGCTCAGAAGATTGTGTTCTGGGGTGCTCAGGAAAATGAACGAGAGAAATGAAGGTGACAAAAGTGAATCAGAGCAGAGTGAAACAGATTAGAGAGCTCTCGTTGTAAAAGTACTGAGCATTGTGGACCATCAGGTGTGTTTTCTGGTAGTAAATCGTTTCAGATTGTTAATTTTTATGTGCATCCCTTTTAGCTGCTGTGAGATACTTTTCTCAGAGTTCCTGTAGTCAATACGTTTGAGCTGCAAGGAGAGAATTGAGACTGATGGAGGCAGCTTGACACCTTTTTTTTAAAGGAACACTTTGACATTTTGGGAAATTCACTTTCTGGCAGAGAGGTAGATCAGAAGATTGATACCTTCTAACTATACTTTAGAATAAAAACTGAAACAGCTAGCCTCGGCCCCCTAACAAGAGCTGCCTGTAGCAGCATCTCTAAAGCTAAGAACCCCGTCACTGATAAACCCATTGGTTTATGTACAAACTACACAAATGATAAATAACAGTTCCAGTATTGAGCTTTAGAGGCGCTGGTAGGCAGATTTTGGTTACCCTGCGACAAAGACAGGCTAGCTGTTTCCACTTCCAGACTTTATGCTAAGCTACGCTAACTGTCTTTTCACTGTGGTATCAATCCACTCCTATAACTCAGTTGAGCTAATGATCTGATTTAGTGTCCAAGTATTGCTTCAATGCAGTTTGCTTTGTTTACACTAAAGAAAACCTTCACAACCAAATATGTCACATGAAGCAGTGCAATTTGTAGGTATATAAATTGCTGGATGCGTGACTAACCTGTTTGTACAGTGAAATGTCTCACCTGGTCATGTCAAATTAAGACTGTTACCTCAGCAACACCATCAGCATCTTAAAGGTGTCACTCAGACCAAACAGCACACACACTCAAACAAAACAGAAACAGAAAAGAAGATTAATTCAAATGCATCAATCAAACGAATCCACTTCTCCATAATGACACCACAGCGGATGAATAATATCGTACACTGTTGTTGACTGAGGTTGCAATGTGACAGAGGTGAAAGCATCAAAATGGAAGCGCTCACAGTTGTGTGGTTTTAGGCCGTCACCGATACTCGGCGCAGGATCCAAAACGCCAGAGACGAACGAGCTTAGCAGCTCTCTCAGCTTAGCAACAAGGGATAGCAACTAGTCAAGAGCTGTGAGGTAACGCGCTGCAGTGATCTCTGATGTAGAGGAAGCAGTGGAGGCGGGATCATGGGAAGCATACTGATGACACTCACACATGACAGGCTTCCTTCACTATGGGGCCTTTCCAATCGGTAACTTTCACCGTGGCTGTTACTTTGTGATGGAGCCTCTTGGTGTTGGCATGCGTGATATTAAATTAGCTGCACAGTTACTGACATTATAGTGCATCTGGATAAAAAAAAAAACCAATAATGATTGACGATGAGGAAATCATTGTAGTTCTGTCGCCCCCTCATTAGTAGCAGGGATAACTCAATCAGAGAAATAACACTGAGGCATCACTTACAATGTGGCATTATATACTGTACATGTGCAGTACTTGATAGTGCTGAACTGGGTAGTCACTTCTTTTATTTAAAATCAATTCATAGATTCATCCGCAACAATTGTGATCTAGTCATTAGTACACATGTCCACATACTGTATGTACATCAAAGTTTAAAGCACGCAAACACACACACACACACTGCCATGTTCAAACCTGATCAATTGTCTGCAGACTTGTAGAAGGCCTTCTCCAGCAACACTGTGATGAATATTCATTACGCTAAGTACATTTCCCTCTGTGGCTGCACTTGTGAAGGTCAAACTAGCCAGCTCTCATTTGGAGCTGCTCAGCATGACAGAGAGGTAAGCCAGAGCATGCTTTTGTAATATTACATAAAGATGAGGAGGGAGCGCTGCTGACAGCTGTGACGGGCTATTAATTATGGTTTCATGAATGTGCGTGTGCGGCATGCGTGGGGAGGGCTTGGGAGAGGGGGCCGAGACAGTCACAATGCTCAATCATAGCCAACAAATCAGAAAACCTTTAGCTTTAATGGGGCCATTTTATGGGTGAGCTAATTAATTTCCTCGTGGCCGTCCTTATTGAAATGAATGCCTGAGTTCGGCTGGCGTTGTAGCAGGAGAAGGGAGCAGTTGAACTTTGCCGCTATGGGATTTTCTTTATTACATCTCGTTATTCCGCCTTTGTCCCCGACAAAGAATGCAACATTGAGCTTCGACGGCGTCCGCGAGTAAGACATCTCTCGCTGTCGTGCGTTTCTCAGCTCCATCAATCTGTCACTTCGTCTCTCACCTTGCCTCTCTCCTTCCCTCTTCCCTCTGGCACGGGGGGGCCACAGCGTGAATGAGATGTTGGGTGCATGGTAATTGAGTAGGTATTGATTGGACTGCAGCGTGGCCTACGAGAGGCCAATGAGAGCCAGGGGATCAGAGCAGCACCACTGACTGCGTCTCTCATCCCACATTCTGCAGGAAAACATAAACGCAGTACCGCTCGAGGCATCGGAAAATGAAGGAACATCACACTTTTAGATAACATAAGCACGCCTTGTCGTCCTACATGTATCTGCTATTAGCTCTGACTGAAGGCCGAGGAAGAGCTTGATTCAGCATTGGCTGTATCATTTGACTGACTGGGTGCCTCATCTGAGCGGGGCTGACTGTCATATTTCACTGCGATGTCACCACTGGAGACGGAGCTGCCATGTCGGTGTGCCTGGCCAGAGAGGAACTGATGTGGAAATGTTTCCTAAGGAGGAAGGGGTTATTGCCCTGTCAGCATGCCGTCGCATCTGCACATGTGAACCCTCTTGTTCTTGCCCTCCATTCTACCTGCGATGAAGGGGAGGGTTTAAAAGAAATAAATGCTGACAGCTGAAGAAGAAAGCCAGGGTTTGACTTTCCTAAGATGGGGCCTTATTGTCATCAGCAGCTTGTGTACACGTCATGCATTTAAAATTAGATCTTTTAGATTTTCTTTTGACGGTCAGTGTTTATTTAGTTTATTGACCAATTGCAGCGCATTTTGTTAGTTTTTTGCCATTTCTTTACTGCATCACTGGTAAATATGCATTAAAGAGTGGCTATATGTTGCATTATGAAAGTCTAATAAAACAATAAAATAAAAGAAGTTTCACATTTCAGGAAATACGCTTATTTCCTTTCTTGCTGATTATTAGATGAGATACCACTCACGTCGGCACAGTTAATGGGACGCTAACCCCCAGCAGCCAGTTAACCTATAGCCTAACATAAAGACTGGAAACAATTGGGAAACAGCGAGCCTGAATCTGCCCAAAGGTGACAAAATCCTCACGTAATTGCTTTTGTTTTTTGTATGGATCAAACAAACGAGATATAAAGTGTTAGTATTCGGGAACTTGAGAGGTGCTGGTCGGTGAATTTTGCTACCAGTTTAAACAGAGCCAAGCTAACATTCCCTCCCTGCTTCATATCTACCGTACAGACATGAAAGCGGTATCGATCTTATCATCTAACTCTCGGTAAGAAAGCAAATAATGTATATATATACATATATATATATATATATATATGTATATATATACATATATATATATATATATATATATATATATACACAAAACCATGAGCTATTAAATATACAGTATGATCAGATGAAATCAATTGTCAGCTGATGCATTTGTGTGTCAATGTTTGTAATAGAGGTGTTTGTTTCCTCACTCCATTGCAGCATTAACGTCATTTTTGAACTCATGACGTCTGGATTTAAAAAGGAATGGTGTGTGTGAGATGTGTGTGTGTGTGTACGTGTAGGTATGTGTGTGTGTGTGTGTGTGTGTATGTGTCTGTGTGTGTGTGTGAGGTGTGTGATGTGTACAGGCAGTCAGGCACAACCAGCCGATGGCCAGGCATGTGTGAGCACAGAGCCGCATAAACTGCAGTGAGAGAGCCCAGAGAGGTGAAGCAGGGGGGAGGTGGCTAAGCGGGCTTGCAGGCCAATGCCGTGCAAGGACCGGTTACCATGACAACGCATTGATTATTTAACAATTTGGACGAAGCCTGTGCCGTGCACTTGCCAAGGTTCAGTGGGAGTCTCTGTGGCATTACTGTCCCGAGGGTCTGCAGCCAAGTGAGTGTTGTGTGGTGCAACGCCACCGGGACATGAAGCACATCCACTGTGATGCTGGGAGACAAGAGACAGACACACACAATCTCAACTGACAGAAGAGCAGGATGATAGATCGATGAATAAGAAGCCATTATGAACAGATGGGTGGATGAGACGAGGGAGTGAGAGAAAGAAAGAAAGAGAGTTTTCTTCTCTCCTGGTGACTTGTTGTAATGGTCTCATGCTGTGGAAGCAGTCTGGACTCATTGTCATTGTGTGTACATGAGGTCTTTGTGTCCAGTATGCTCACTTGCTTCCATGTCTCAGCTTACATTTATGGGTGTCCCACATAGTGCCAAAGATATTGTAAACCCTGAACGCTGTATTGCAGGTAATATGGAGATTGTATGGGAGCCGGCCCTATCCGTCAGTCCCACACAACAGAGCTTCTTTTACTCTCAAGACAACTCCGTTTACACCTGACATTAACATGCGATCTGTATCTGGATAAGGACAAACTCATGGGATCGAAACGACTGGCTTGCTCTCAGCCAGGTGTAGATATTAGCCATATAGTATGACCACAATATTAAGAAAAGAATCAAGTTGGAAGGTCACCTTACTCCTCCTCTTTCTGCTTTGGAAACACCTGGCAAAAGCTACAAGTGTTAGCAATAGCTAGCAAGTCTAACTTTTAAAAAAGTGATGAAAATAAATGATACCCATCCATGGCATTGCTTTCTTTCACCTGGTACATCCACCAGCCCTGCCTAACTTAACAGGTGGAAATGCAAAGGCCTGTGGATCGGATGTCATTATCCAGAAAATACATCAAGAGACGGATCACTTGTTAATATCAGGTGCAAATGAGGCCGCCTTGTTAAATTCTCAAAGTCTAGTCCATGTCCAGTGACAGGTCTTCATAGGCAAATAAGTCTTCCAGGTCTTTGATTTCTGATCATTGTGGTATTTGAACATTTTCCTTTCAAAACTGATAATAGTGTTTTTACTCCTTCAATGTCCTGGGTGGCCATGTACGGCCTGTCGTTGTCTTATATATCTTTGGACCACATCTGCAATCTTTTTCTATTGAGTCATATGACCCACATTCACGTGCAACACACCGAAAGACATTTCCATCCTCTCATATCCTAAAATCAATCTGTAAGAGGCTGCTTTTGTCTTCACCTCTGTGATCTTCAACCGAAATATAAAACAAATTTAAGTTAGTGTTCGTCCCCTGCCCATCCTTTGAGGGCCCTCTATAGCACAGACAGATCTTGCTTCCAGTATGTGTCATAGATGTCAGTGGTGGTCAAATCTTATGGTCTTTAATCTGCTGTTTTCCTCCTCTGGGCAGCAGGTTAGCGTAGAAGTAGAAGAACAGTCCCAAGGAGGGAGGTGTAATCCACCCTAATCCAAGTTACCTGAGTAAATTGCTAAATGTTAAACAAACTCATGTTGAGATTATCTTCCATTATTCCTTTTTGTTTGCTTGTTATGTGAGATTTAGATCTACGCAGGATTACGCAGCAATCCCAGGTCAGGATAATACTGCTGTTCTCTACCACTGATGGGTTTATTGTCTTTCAGAAGGACTTGTAGGTTCAGTGATCCCATTGAGCGGCATTGGTCTGATACTCACGATAAGCACCGCAGGCATTATACTGTAACAGGTGTGTTTTGTCACATGTGGCCTCAGTAGTGGATTCAGTAGCTCAGTCTGTCAGTCAGCAGGGGACAATAGTAACCCATGTATTCCCCTGTGTCGTCCTCAGGCCATGTTTCATCAGTTCTTGCTGTATGTGCTTTGGTTACATCCACAATAGACTGATAGACTGTCACTAACATGTGGGCGTTGCACTCATAATACAAATGTTTGTACTACTAAACCCTTTAATGGATTTAGGGTATATGTAATGATTTGGGGTTTAAGATGAAAGGGGAGAAAAGCACAAAGCTTTCATGAGAAATGTGCAAACACAAGCACAGACAGGCATCTGTTGGTCCATATGTAGATTACAGCGAAGGTCTGATTGTGCTGACTGGCAGCTGTCCAGAGTCATAGCACATCATCACCGAGTGGAGTAGGTCAAATCTACATTTTATAATTTACTGAGCAGGACTGTTTTTTTTTTTTCTTTCAAAGACAGACATTACAATCCTTTTTATTTTAACCAAAAACAGTTTCTGAATCTATATATAAATCAGTATTGCAGTGTAAAATTCTAAATAGCTTTATAGATACTTGTATCTATAGTGCTCATTATGTAGTGCAGTGATTTATATCGGGATATACAGTAGTACATTTGATGGTAATTCAGTTGATAATTCTATATCTATAATTAAATAACCGGATGCGGTTGAGCACAGGGTGATATAAAAAACTTGGTAATTGTGATATTTTGAAACAAATACCTGAATGTCAATCTTAAATCACAATATCATATTATATTGATTGATCCATCTATGTACATATAATACAATATTGTACTACAGACTGACAATCTTTCAGAGATATCTGTGCAAGTAGTTCCACAATAAACAAGCAAAAAGCCCAATAGTACAGTTCATACATATTCATATTTGGTGATGAATCAGGAGGAAGATCACGATCAGATCCTTGGACACAGGCACTATCTGCATATATTAAGACAGCTGAGAAGGTGAGATTGGGGGAGGTGGGGGAGGAAGATAGGCAGCTAGTGATTTTTGCCTCAGTGTCGGACCTCAGGAAGTGTAATGTCCCTGAGCAGCGCCGTCAGCATCCCGTCACCCACACAGCTCAGTCAAATCAATAAAAAGTCGACAGCCAGTGTGCTGAACTAGAAGATGGCCATCAAGCTGCTCCTAAACCAACTGGTGTCTCCTCCTTCACTCCGCTTCTCTGTTTCCACTCTGGCAGCTTTCCTCCGAGGTCTCAGCTTCTTTGATCGCTCTGCAGACCTCAGATGGAAATAGAAACACCAGGTGGCACAACAGAGCTGAGCTGAAGACTTGATTGAACTGTGAAACTTAATATGTAGCTCTTGTAGTTGGGTTCAACTGGGTCTTAAAGGCCGATTCTGTTACTGCGCATCAATATGTAGCCAATAGCTCATCTGCACTTTACATTTGACTCTTTTCATGTTCCCCAAGAAAAAAAAGAAGAACAATCACAAGTAGTATTCATGCTACCGAGAGGAGCATCAAAAATAATATTGATTGTTTTTTAGTTGACAACCTAAGTAAGTGGCAGAAGAAAGATTAGAGTTTGTTAGCCTGGAAATTCAGAATTAAAATTTTAAACAATCATTATTGATTGTGATTCTTTAAAGCAGTGACACAAGTCAACACAATTTCTCAGAAACCAATATGGCGTCTTCAGCAACATCTCGTCTTATCTTGTTTTGTCCAACCGACAAAAATATCCAAAAATATTCAACATACAAGGATGTAAAACCGAGAAAAACAGCAAAAGCTCAAATCTTTGGAAGCTGAAAACACTACATTTTTTGCCCTTTCTCTTGACTTTAGTGAGAATTATTTTTTGTTGATTTACTACCAAAGATTAATTGAGTAATTGTTTTAGCCTTATTTGCCAGGATAACACATTAATTCCACATTAAAGTGATATTTAACACATGCTAATCTTTAATTTTTACTCATTTAATTAACAGGTAAGCTTGTAAAATCACAAAAATGTGCAATTATTTGCCCAGGGTGACATCAGTATTCAATTTACAGTTATATTAATCAGGGGAACGCCTTATATTTGAGAAACAGGAACCAGTAAATGTATTCTTTCTTGATAAATGGCTTAAACAATAAATTCATTATCAAAATTGTTTTTGAATCATTCTGTCTCATCGATTAATCAACTAATCATTTCAGCATTACACGTACAAATTCAACAAAATTATAAAATAAGCTAGACATTCCTTGCATCACTCTAGTATTCTTACAGTATTACATGTAGTCAATTTAACTGAATGATTAAGGAGCCATGAAATCATTCATTTTGTATGTGATTCTTCGTGGTGTCACTTCTGTGTGAAACCAAAGTGAAAAGGACGTGTGGGAGAAACGTATTGTCCCAACGGCTGGAACCACAAGGCGGTTTCTATTATGAGATGACCGCAGGACGTCCGGCTGTGGCGTTTAATAAGCAGTGGTCTCACTGCCCCAGTCTTCATTCTCAGTCCTCACACCTTTTCCAACGTCCCCTCACACACACACACACACACACACACACACACACACACACACACACAC
>NW_022280057.1:3189326-3275737 GCF_004355925.1 Anarrhichthys ocellatus
ACACACACACACACACACACACACACACACACACACACACACACACATACAGTCTCATCCCCGAAGAGATTCACTGACTGTTCCCATGGCATCCGTTCACTTTGCTCCCAAGTGATAGTGTGTGTACCGCATTACGTCTGCGTGCTGCCAGCCTCGCACACTGAGATAATGTGTATTTCTTCATATTCACAGGCCAACCCTCCCCCCATCATCGTCAACGCAGACTCACTAGATGCAGGCCCTTATGTAAGTATCTGTTCTCTCTCTCTGTACAGTATATATCTCTCTCATTCACACTCCCTCTGTGCATGAGCGTGTGTGTGTGTGTGTGTGTGGATGAAAAGACCTCCTCCTGGTAGCAACATGCTGTTTGCCATGTGGACCGACAGCCATTATCCTTTTGACCCTGCCGGTTTGTGGTGAATGTGCATTCTGCAGTTGCACATTTAGTGTCACATTGCAAACGCATTTTAACAGAGAAAGGCACTTTTGATTTGTGGTGGTATTTTTAGTTAGTAAAACAATCTGGTGAATGTATGTGTATATTTTGTTAACAATCCTATTCACCATGGTTCTCTTAACATAAGTCTACTCTTTCTTTTATGGGGAAGGATTTAACTGCAACATTTGCATGCATCTCTTACTGTGTTTCTAGAAAATGACTTAATTCAGGCTCAGTGATGTAAATCACCATTATGCTTTTTGTTTTGACAGGTAAATGGCAGTGATGGGATGTACAAATATGAAGAGATCATTTTGGAGAGGGTAAGATTGACCAGTTGCTTGTTACATTTCTTACCACGATTTACACATTCCTCTTTAATGCATTTTCTGCATGATAGATAGATGTCTCCCCACTAGGTGGTAGTAAGTAGTCTTCACTCAGTGAGTTTGAAGAACATGAAAACCAGAGAAAGATCCTAATTGCTGTACTTTGTGAGAATCATACGTGATACAGCGTGTTAGTGAAGTTGTAGCTGTTCCATCGCTGCAGTAAGAATGTCTCATGTGAGTATCAGCACAGAATAACGCCAGTGAGGCATATCTACATAATCCTGATGCACATGTCATCAGCAGACGCCAGAAATGTAAAGTGCTCTCCTGTTCAATTGTTAAGCAGTCACCGCTGCACTTGTCAGTGGCGGTTCAGCTTGTAGTGGCAGATCCTTATGTTTCTACTCTCATTATTCAACCCACATATAGATGCACCGCCGATCCCACGGTAGATGCACACCATCTCTCCGCCCCTTCCACTCTAAGTGGCATTTCTGCATGCGGAAAGCTTCAATAAGCTGTGCATAGTCACACATTAAAAGGACTGTGGGTGTGTAACATTTGGTGGTAAGGCCCAGTGTACTCCTCTCGGCTCCAGAGCCGCACACTGGGAGGCCTCAGCCTCCCTCTGTTCTAATTTGTTGTGACTGTTGTTCATTAATTATAGAAAATAATAAAGTGAAGTCTTTTCTCAGCTGTCTTGTTTGCTGCCTGTCTCTGTGGCCACGGCTGTCAGATGCAGAAGTGCGCTTCGACCCACTGGATCCAAAGGGGTCCTCTGTCATTTCAGGGACAAGAGTGACGGGAGGTGGTAGTGCAGAGAGTGAGAAGCTCTGTATCATGCAATACAAATGATGCTTCTCAGCTCATCTTTACTTTAGATCATAACTCAACCTTTCTGTGAACACGGGGCATTTCTAACACTGATGCATCTCTGTGGGTTGATGGAAGAACTGTGACATTTTGAATGAAGTGTCCTCTTCTAATGAAAGACATGGCATTATCATTTGTTACATGCAAGGACACACACACACACACACACACACAGACACGTGTCCATGAAAATGGACATCAGAAAGGCCTGGTGAAATCCCTGCATCGATCACGTGTTCTTCTGAGATACCAATACACTTAAGAGCCACATTGCACTGACCCTGAGCCCACATTGGGTTCATCACTTAGAGCTAAGTGTATGTGTGTGTGTTGTTTATGGTACCCCACTGAGAATGCCAATCATAACCTGTGTGTAGGGGAACTCTGGCCTGGGCTTTAGCATTGCCGGAGGAATAGACAATCCCCACATTCCTGATGATCCGGGGATCTTCATCACCAAGATTATTCCTGGTGGAGCAGCGGCTATGGATGGAAGGCTCGGGTAAGTTCCCCTCCTAACATTGCAGTTACAAATGCTCCACAGATTAATGACAAGCAGATATTAAGATGAAGAAACAGCAGAAAAGACGAACACAATTAAACAATTTAAGACCAATGCACGTGAGACAATAAAATCACAATTTAAAAAAAAGTAATAAAATATAATTAAACGCTATAATAACAGTAATAGTAGTAAAACAGTGTGAAATTAAAAAATCTAGACTAGATGTCACCCTCCCTCCTCTCCTCGCTCTTTCCCTCTTTTCTCTTTTCAAGCTCCTCTGCACCTTCTGTCCTCTCTCTACTCTAACCTCCCTACTCTCCTCTTTAAAGCTCACCACCACCGTGTCCCGCCAGGCAGTGCTGTGTGGGAGGCAGAGTCTCTACAGTCCTCTGCCCCCAGGCTCTATGTGTTTCCTCAAAGTTATGATTCACTGGAAAACCAAAGCCTGAAACATGCAAAAGTTATGATACAGAGTGTGCATCGGCCAACTGACAGGGTGATGTGTGTGATATATATTAAAAAGTTTCCCTCCGCAGGGTGAATGACTGCGTGCTACGTGTGAACGAAGTGGACGTGTCTGAGGTGGTTCACAGTCGGGCGGTGGAAGCCCTGAAGGAGGCGGGGCCAGTGGTGCGGCTGCTGGTCCGACGGAGGCAGGCACCGCCCGAGACGATTCTGGAAGTCAACCTGCTGAAAGGGCCCAAAGGTCAGGGAGACGTCCCACTCATCACACACTAAGATAGAAATATATGTTGGGCATTCAATTTGGAAACACATACAAAGACTACAAGAAGTGAAGTATTCAGTATAGAGGAGGCCGCTCCAGACATGGAATACATCTAAAAATGTGTTAAATCAAAGGTGATTCTATGTATACCTATAGACGTATCTGACTGTGCGTATTACTCAACCAGGGCTTGGATTCAGCATCGCTGGAGGGATCGGCAACCAACATATCCCAGGAGACAACAGCATCTATATTACCAAGATCATAGAAGGAGGAGCTGCCCAAAAAGATGGACGGCTGCAGACTGGAGATCGCCTGCTTGCTGTACGAGCCTCCCTCTGACTCAGTCACATATTCAATATTCAAATCAAACAGAAGTTATTGTACATGCTCATGTAGTTCACTGGCGAGTTCAACAAAAATTCAGCTGTAGTTGTTAGTAGGACTGATTACAAACACCTAATGCTTCAGCTGGGCATGTATGTGCTTTATGTAGATGACTGAATGGTTATGGGACATAAGTACACTACATTATCTCGCCCCATCCTGTCATATTAAGCTAAGCTGTGAGTTATTTAAAGAGCACGTTGCTTCATATAATATGTGAAGTGTTCAGAAACTTTTGACTGACAGTATATTCCCATGGAATTTTTTTCTTATAAGAGAAACTGCAGAAATTCAGAGCATCTTGAGAACCTCTACCTACTGCTTTTGACCTCTGTTAACGCTGCGCAGCACACCAACCTTTCACTCTGCTGTTGAAATGTACTGAAGATCTCATAATGCCTCCAAGCTATGATTCATTATTGTGTTGGCTGGTGTGAGTGCTGTTGTGATGCGTGATGTTGTCACAGTGCGGCGAAGACACTAGGTGTTCCAAGTGTTGATGTTCCTCTTCTCTTTTCACGACAATCATCACATTCAGGTGAACAACATCGTGCTACAGGATGTGCGTCATGAGGAGGCAGTGGCCGCGCTGAAGAACACCTCTGATATGGTTTACCTCAAGGTGGCCAAGCCAGGACCTGTGCACCTCAACGACATGTACGCCCCTCCAGACTACTCCAGCAGTACGTATCTGCCTCTTCTCGTTGCTGTTTACACACTCTCCAAGGCACACACTGCATTTTATACTCACTTTAAGCAGCCAGCTCCAAAACAAGAGCAGGTTCATTTATATGAACTGTCTTGACGTAAGGTTAAGGGTGATTTATAAGTCAAGGTCTGTGTTAGAGCGTTTTACACTGGCAATCATCTTTTTTATCTTTGTTAAAGATGTTAGTGTTGTATCACTGTTCTCTCCCCAAAACTGCTACCCAGACACCCACATAGTGAATGTAGTGAATGCACACACACACACACACACACACACACACACACACACACACACACACCACACACACACACACACACACATATAATCCTACCCACAGCAACAACAAGCGCAGTTCTCTGCCTCCCACTGAGTGTGGATGGTTTCTCACATCCCACCTGCTCATGAGAGCCCACGATCTTGAGCTGCAGCTTCTCAAATTTCCACAGAACAGTGATATAGTGTTAGAGGGGGCAATTGAGGGCTTTTTTTTGTATGTTCTAAATGTTTGCTGTAAGGGTTTGCAGGGTTTAAGCGCACCCTTAATGCAGACTTAACCCCGCTCTGACAGCATAACCCGTGGTCAGATGATCTGGATTTGAAACGCTTGTTTTATCATGCTCAACTGCCTCCATCAAGAATGAAAATTCAGGGGAAAAGAGTGTTTTGTGTCTGTGATCTGTCTTTTGCGTGCACGCACAAGTACTTCTCCAACTTTTCAGAAAAACATCCCCAGTTGAGAAGAAGAAACATCAGGTGTAGATCACTGAAACATCTCTGTTAATACTGTACATTAGCCCGTGCTGGTTACCTATTGTGTAATAAAAAGCACAGGCAGAGAACAGAGACAAGACATGATACGTGTATAAATAAAATTCCTTAATGTCATTTGAATTCTGGTTTCATACAACCTGGGTCCTATTTTTGTAGTTTTGGCCACCATTCCTACTGCTAATAATAATCACTGTTCTCACCAAGTTAATTGTGAAGATCTGGCAACGCGAAGACATTGCTAAAAAGAAGGGTAAGAAACACAAGCTGAAAATGAAGGCAAATTCATGCGCATTTGTTTTTTCTTTACCTCCAAATAGAGTGGTTAAGACAATCCAGCCAAACTGTTGCCTCATTTGCAGTTTGTTCTGCGTCTTCTGCAGCGCTGCTGTTGTGCCTGTGTTGTAATCATTCTCTCTTTCCCCCTACTGGCATGGCCCTCCCTCCAGCCTTTCCCACCATGGTGGACAACCACGTCAGCCACAACTACATGGGGGCAATGGAGCCCAAGCCAGTGTACCCGCCGCCCCAGGTCACCCCGTCCAGGTACTCGCCAGTTCCCCGCCACATGCTGGGGGAGGAAGACTTCACGAGGTATGTTGCAGACCGGTTCCTCCATGATTGACTCTCCTCTCGTACATTACACTCATACAGGCTCTGTGAATGTAAATGTGAATGATTGCTTGTGGAAATCCACTGAAGTTTTTTTTTTTGCTGTTGTAAGTGAAGACTAATTGCTGTGGAGCTAAATTGTGTTACTGAAAAATGACTCAATCAATTCTTTTTTTAGTTTCCATGGGTTTCTCTTTGCCTCCATTTTGTTGCGGTTTTAAAGGTGTTGTCATTGTGTGGTTTATTTAAACGATATATCTACATACAGTCATGTAAATTGCTCTTATGAAGTGTTTCATGAAGCAAAACAATGCTTTGTTTACAATTTTGTCAGCTCATCAGGGCCCTGGTGGTGCATACTGTATTACAGCTTGACAGTGTGTGGTGGCTGTGTGCTGACCAAATACTTTGCAGAGAGGCCTCTTGTCACTTCTTGTACTTGTTATGACTGTGTTTTAACCTTTGACCTCATATCCAAGTACTGGATCAAAAGTAGCATTCATAGAGGCTTGATTGGAGTGCCCCAAAAGGCCTTGAGTCATCTTAACCCACAGCTTGGGGGGGGGGGAGGCTGTATTCTCTCTGCGTGTGCGTGACTGCATGCAGGCGTTTATGAGTGTCTGCGTGCTGTGGAGTGAATGTGTTACTGGATGAGTGTTCGTTATGTGGCCCTGTAATGTCCTTGTACAAGCTGTCTACATGACTTGTATGTGCATTTGTCGCATCTTTGTCGGTATGTGTGCTTTGTTTGTGTCCCGCACTTGTCCCGTTCACTGTGATTCCTGTACCCCACAGCAGGGCTGAACCTATTTACAGTGTCATCCACAAACCTGGGGACATCAAGGTGCCCCAGGCCCTCTACAGAGGCTTCTGTCCTTCCCCTGCTCCCTTGTGCCAAGGTCCACTCCCCTTCTCTGGCAGGTACTAACCTAGTCCATCACGCCTCGCTTAGCTAACCCTCCTCTATATAGCTTAGCACCTGGATCTGGCATCAGACAGGAGTAGGGCCAAAGAGGGACCGCAACCTCACCTGTGGTATCTTTTGCCACACAAGCAGAGGCAATAGACAGAGAGGAGAAAGGTGGCAAATTACTTCTTTTAGCTTTCGTTGTCTCCGTGTTTGCATGTTTGTATGTTTTCTCACCTCACGTCTTTGCTGCTTTGTATGCTGTTTCGCTAAGTATGTTGTTTATGTTTGGATGAAACACTCCGTTTTTGACCCATACCACACTCACATGAATTGTGCTGAAAAACAAAATACTGTAAAAGCAAATTGACTGTAGAGCTGCAACGTTTTATAAGACATTAGCTTATTATTTCTTGCCCTTTGTGTGTTTGTTTTGTTTTTTGATGCACTTTTTTCGTAATTTCAAAGGTCTGCTCCGCAGTTGTTATTTGTCCATCAATTTCAGACTAATCTGCCCACATCTACGAAGCTAAAACAATAGGGCCCTGTTTATCGCAGTTTAAAATGGAGTCGTACCTGCTCCTCACAAACACATCTCCACGGGAGTGCAGCCGAAAGGGCTTCACGCTCCCACAAGCTGCTCAATTCCATCTGTCAGGAGGCATCGACAAAACCAACCCTCTATCTCGGGCCAAGCTACTTTCACTGGTGGTTATTGCTGAGGACAATAATATACATGATATTTATGGCAATGTGTTTGGCATTACCAAATGTGCAAAAAGGCCTCCTGTTTGTTGATTTAGTTTAGCTTATTTGTTTCTCCTATTTATTACACTACATGCACAGTCTTGCCCATTGTGCTTCACCTCATGGATGAATGCCCTGGTGTTTGTGAACCATTGCTTTTGTGTCGTGTGTTTGTTTAGAAAGTAGCTTATATTCTGTGCCATTCATGACATTTTTTTTGTTGCCAATATGTGTTTTCCTGTGTGTGTGTGTGTGTGTGTGTGTATGTTTGTGAGTGAGAAAAGGACAGATTACGGTGTTGCTGTTTGGCTGTAACTAAAGGCAGGTTGATGTGTTTAAAAAAAAAGACAGTACAGGAGGATAGGGGGGCTGACTGGAGCCACACAGCACAAATATCCATTGGAATGTTTTGCCTGCTGCTCTATGTATGTAAATATAAACACCAAGCCTGGCTGTTACCAGAAATGTAATGGGGGAGTAAGAGCCTGATCTGTACGGGCCAGCGGACCAGTAGCAGCAGACAGTCCTGCAGCTGTCATGATTCATCTGCACACTGGGAAAACCAGGCCATGCACTCAGGTCTTACCCCTCTCATCACCAGTGCTGCCAGCACCAATCACACACACATACTGTAAAGACTTTTGCTCGTAACGTGCTGATACATAGGAGCGCACATGCATACGCACACGCTTTAAATGCAATGCACAATTATGACACGGACACATACCTGTGGGTATACGTCCTGCACACCGGACAGCTAGTAAATCAGGCGCGGCCTACATACTGTGACCATGCGTGCACCTGTTTGTCCCTAGTGGGTTTGTGTGTCATGTCCGCTGCATAATCCAAAAAGAATTGTCTCGGAGGACATCATGGCTGACAACCGACTTGATCCCAATCACAGCAGATGAGCATGCAGCTCCATCACACTGACGGACAGATAGCAGACACCTCCCTCCAGCTCCAGCAACCTCCCCATTGGCTCCAACTGGGAGGGGTTATTTTAGATGGATGCTGTAGTAAGCACAGGCTTCCGCAGAAATGGAGCAGGCTGGTTGTGAGGAATGAGTCAGAGCTCGTATCGGCCCTCTGCCCATCTGCATATCCCCCTCGGTGGGGGATACCGAGGGGGATATGCACATCCTCCCCCTTCTCCATCTGATATTACCCCCTTCTTCAGGAGCGATGTCAGTACTGTACATCCTTGTCTCTCTCCACGTGGTAAGAGATAAAAACCTCTGCGTTTAAATATGCATGTTTGGTGTAAACATACTTGTGTGCAGTGGTGACAGGCTGCACAATCACTAACAAAGCAGCTCCCCTCTGCTGGTCCTATCAGGGCTGCAGTTGTTAGATATACACAACAATGCTTCTAGTTAGGCTGCTTTGTTCAGGCACAGCTTACGTAAATACAGCAGCCTGCGGACTGCAGCAGCAGGTGAGCTAATCAGTACCTCTATGTGTCTGATGCACACAAACAAATGCAAAACCTTTGACTGGTCAGTGCAATAATTCAGTCATCAGTA
Organism: Anarrhichthys ocellatus; assembly: GCF_004355925.1. Classification (NCBI taxonomy): domain Eukaryota; kingdom Metazoa; phylum Chordata; class Actinopteri; order Perciformes; family Anarhichadidae; genus Anarrhichthys; species Anarrhichthys ocellatus. The sequence continues at coordinate 3,197,862 of NW_022280057.1, forward strand.
ACGAATTACATTTATTAAGTATTTTTAAAACCTGCAAAAGCAAAAAGGGGAGTTTTAAATAAAGGAAATCACAGCAGTACTCGTCTTAGGTGTTGATCATTCATCGCTCCATTTTATTCTTGCTCACAGTGAGAGGCATGAAATATCTTAAACTGTCAATCACCTTAACAGTGAATAATGTTTTCCCTATGTCAAATGAGAAGAAAATAGCAGGCCATGAAGCTAGCCACAGAAAATACAGGGGGGGGGATTTAAGCAGTGAAAAGGAAGACGGAGAAAACGCATCCTTTTCATTTTATCAGTACACGCTTCTATTCATAAGCTGATGTGATCCATTCGGGGGAAAGGGAGAGATAAAGTGCCGCAAGAGGTAGTGCCTGTCTGTGGAAAATGGCGTCCATCTGCAGTGTCCACCATTAATCAGCCAAGCAGAGCCAATTACTGGGCTGAGTCCAGGGCAGCATGACCCGCTGAACCCCGCAGCCCAGATATCCATTCACAGCTTTAGGATTGAGCTGCGACCAACCCCGAAGCAGACAGCGAAAAAATAACGGCGGTGGAGGGGGTTGAATTAGTGAAAATATTCGCAGGAGAAATGACGGGGCAGAGAGAAAGGGTTTTTACCGCTCTAACTGTTTACATTCCTGGCATGGATGAAAAGGCAAAGGGGGGGAAAGGGAGGAGAGGCAGGTCTTGTGATAGCGAGGGAGGACTTGATCCCTGCATTTCAAACTGTAGGTATTCGCTCCCATTTTCCATGAGAATATCCAGGCGATTTACATCCTATGAACAAACAGAGCATGCAGAAGCACACACTTGCATACTGCACCGACTGTATGCACGGCGTGCAGCCAGGTCACAGAACATGGCCCGATAGTCAGTTCATGAGCTCCTCAGTTTGTTTTCACTCTGGACAAATTAGCAAGGAGCTTCTGGGAATCTGTCTGCCCATTCTCCAGGGGACCAGGGCTGACAGACAGGAATGCTGGTGTGCTGTATTAGAGAGGGGGGGGGGGCCTTGGATAACCAGTTCGACACATCCGCCAAGTCCTGATGCTCTTGATGTAATCTAGTCCTGGTTATTCCAGACATGAGTGAGGGGTGATTTTGTCCCTCTTCTCTTTAGAATTGAACGGAGGTGATTTGCATGGGAGCGTTAGGGTTAAATGTTCAGTCTTGCCTTTCTGGTGATGATTATGAGGAGAGAGTGTTTGTGACAGCCCATAGAGGAGCTGCTTCCAATCACAGCACACATGGATAAGATAGGTGAACACTAAAATTGTGGCCCCTCTCTCAGTGGCGGGCCAGACAGGAAGAGAAGGGTCGATGTGCCATAGCCACAATGTTCACAGTCAACATCTCATCTTCCATGTCGCTGGTGAGGAGCCGGCCTGAGCGCACTGTTAGGAAATGCTCTCTCCGAAGCAAGCACCATTTCCGGATCCTAAGGTAACCATGGAGATCTGTGTGCCTCGTTCGAGATGGAATGAAAAGCTCAGGATGGAAAGCGAGGTTATTTTAAGCTTGACTTGTAGTTTTAGCATATTTCACGGCATTTGCCACCTGTCTTTTTTTTATTTTAGCTTTTCATCTCTTATACAAAAAAGATCTAAAAGGCTTTAGAAGAAAAGCAAGAATGTTTTAAGCTTTGTCAGTACGATCAGATTAAATCTGTCCCTGATTCTGCCTTGTAGAAACACTACTTGTTAGGAATCCTGCAGACCCAGACTCACTATGTTGCTTTTGATCTCATCTAGTGGTCTTACAAGATATCATCTGCATCTAAATTCAGTTCATTTCAAATGAATACACTTTAACAGTCACTTCCTGAAGTCTTTCTGAAGGCACCGATTTACTATTTAGGACTTTCCGATGCTTTTAATTTCTTTTAGTGGAGTAATCAACGCTTTTTAGTTTTTTCAGTCAGTCATGGGTGATGATTCTGAAAGTCTGGAATGCTGCCTCGGCTGCCATCAATGGGAAAATGATCTCAACAGCAAGTTAGAGCGCAGCCACTAGGGATTAAGTCGGAATTGTTCCTGTACACTGCAGGCTGAGTACTGGAAGAGAAGACCACTAATGGGAACCATGCAGTGTTTTCTGTTAAAGAGTGGAAACTGTGTGTGTGTCTGTGTGTGTGTGTGCATGGCTACGTACGTGAGCGCATGTAGGTTTATGTGTGCATTTGTAAATAAAGTGTGCATGTGTTGGTGTGCGTGTTTGTGTAAGGCCAACGCTGGGCTTCCTAGAGGGTGTGTGTGTTTGCGCTCGTGTGAAGTGCGCGCTCAGAGGGCTTTTGCTGGACCAATGCAGCGGTTTGGCCTCTCTCGCATCTTAAAACTGAAGCAGTCTGAATAGCCCGCTGTAGGATGAGTCATAGTGGCTAAAGCTAAAGCAGAGTGGGTCTGTCGAGCAGGAGGTGGCTCATTGTGTCTGCGCACATTAATGCGAGTGGGTGTTTAAATGTGTACATGTGTGCACATTTCCATGAGATTGCCATGCAAAGCAGAAAGTTCTATAGCCAGCAGATGATATGCATTTGGATCCAATCGTGTTGCTGCTTGTTTTTATTGCATTCATTGTATCTATTGCAAAACTCTTTGCCGTGTTGTCAATGTCATCCACATTATCTATGTTAGCATTGTGATTACTACATGATTACGACATGGTTAATCATTGTGTTCTACTGGTGAGTGGTCCTGTAGATTCATCATTTAAATGTTCTATTTAAAGCACTCACTTTTAAATATATGCAGAGTGTATCTACAAAAAGATCTGCAGTGCTACAGCTTGCAGCACTCGACATTTTGGGATCATACACAACAGAAGATGGCTGTTGCCTCTGTACACGACTCTCTTGGTGCTGTTCCTATTTTCGTTCTGGTCATATCTCTCTCTCTCTCTCTCTCTCTCTCTCTCTCTCTGCCCATCTCTTCTCTGCTCTCTGTCCTGCCCTTCACCCTGACGCTGTCACTCTGTTTGGCAGGGAGCCGAGGAAGGTGTTGCTGCACAAGGGCTCCACAGGCCTGGGCTTCAACATCGTTGGCGGGGAGGATGGAGAAGGCATCTTCGTCTCCTTCATCCTGGCAGGAGGGCCGGCTGACCTGAGCGGCGAGCTGAGGAGGGGCGACCGGATTCTCTCGGTCAGTATCGCAACCTCAAGCTTTCTGTTTGCCCAAATCAACGACTGTAACACGTTTTACTAACTCAGAATGTCAGAATATGGACGATAGAATTAAGGTAGCCTAGTGTTTAGAACGCCAGCAAACATTTGCCCTGCTGGAATGTCCTTGAGCATAACATTAAATCCATAACAACTCAGAGGGAGCTGAGCTGTGCTCCGCCAGACAAGAGCATTCTGTCAATCAATAAAGTATTCATTGAATTACATATTTATATCCCTTGACTTCATTCATTCATTCATTCATTATCCAAACTGCTTATCCTGTTCAGGGTCGCGGGGCGCTGGAGCCGATCCCAGCTGACATTGGGCGAAGGCAGGGTACACCCTGGACAGGTCGCCAGTTCATCGCAGGGCACATATAGAGACAGACACAGACACGCTCACATTCACACCTACGGGCAATTTCGAGTCTCCAAATAACCTGAGCTGCATGTCTTTGGACTGTGGGAGGAAGCCGGAGAACCCGGAGGGAACCCACATATTTATATCCCTTGACTTGTATTTCATAACTCTTAACCTTTTCAGCAAACCCAGTGTTGCTCTAAATATGTGTTTTATTTTAATACTGCGACACGTTCTATGAAAACAAGTCATTCAAGTTGTTCTAAGCGTGAATAAATGTTTTAACTGCAACATTGATTGTGTGTGATTGTGAGGGTTATTCAAAATGAGTGGTCTTAAGTCATATCATTTTCAAACAAACCTATAATCTGGTCATATGTATTGAGGGCAGATCTTATCTCCACAGGCTGGAATCAAACCATCCAGCTTGAGGATAAGCTCTGCTCCATCCAGCTAGACTTGTTTCTTCTTCAGAACTACATAATTAGACAAACGCCACACCTTTAGGATCTACAAGGGGTTTTCTTGCTTAAAGGTTTTTTCGTCTGCCTGGTTTCATGCAGGTGAATGGAGTGAACCTGAGGAATGCCACACATGAGCAGGCGGCTGCAGCGCTGAAGAGAGCTGGACAGACTGTCACCATCATAGCTCAGTACAGGCCTGAAGGTGAGGCCATACTGTCTCATATCACTACATGGCATTGTGCCAAAATGGGTCTTGAAAGCAGTTTTGATGGGGGGTATTGGAAAAGGGTTGTCATCAAACAACCAAAAGTATTCTTGAGCCAGATTAGCCTGTTGGGTACAGATTGTTTTGCTATTTGGCCCCAACTGACCCCCATCTATTGCCATATATGCAACGTGGCCTCCAAGTTCCAACCTGTACTTTTTTGCTTCAATAATACTTAATTTATTTTAGTTTGTGGCCATTTGATTAAACACAATTTTATTTGAAAATGAACAATACAGATTCAATAATACAGATCCATTTTAAGATATGGCCACAAAATTACCAATTAATCAAAATACCAAAACCAACTACATATTTAAGGCAATGCAGCTCCATGCAACCTCACAGATTCCAGATAATAGTCTGGCACATAACACCCTTTAAAACCAGACATTTCTGTTTATACACTTCAGATTTTGTACGGATTAAACAAACAAGATAGCATGCATTAAATTTAAAGGCGCTAGTAGGAAGATTGTTTTAGTCTGTGGACAGAGCCAGGCTAGCTGTTTCCACTTGTTTCCAGTCATTGTGCTAAGCTAAGCTAAGCGGCTGCTGGATGTAGCTAGACTGGTAACAATTGATTGACATTGAGTAAATAAGCGCATCTCCCAAAATGTGTAACTACCGGTATTCCTTTAAAAGCAAGACATGGGCACCGTCAAATTGCATTGTGGGAAACGTAGTATCCAGTGCTTAGTTTATTGGCTCATGCCAGGCAATACATGTTAGTATATATCTGCCTCTGCTGCTTTTAATCAAGCCATTTGAAAAAAAGGAAGAAAAAAAAACCTTTAAGAAAAGGCGGCACTAAATCACAGGAATACCACTTAAATGTTGCAATGAAACATCAGATACACCTGGTTTTGGTGTTGGAAGCAAATGAGGGCATCGCTCCAGCACGGCTCCCTATAGGAAGTATTCCGGTTCAGGGGCGGCGCTTGTGTTAACATAGGTTAGCGGGCTGAAGTGTTATTCAGGTTCGGGGGCGGTGCTTGTATTAGGTTAGCGGGCTGAAGTGTTATTCAGGTTCGGGGGCGGCGCTTGTGTTAGTTTAGCGGGCTGAAGTGTTATTCAGGTTCGGGGGCGGCGCTTGTGTTAGCATAGGTTAGCTTGTGTTAGCAGCATAGGTTAGCGGGCTGAAGCGTTGAGCCAAGGCGGCAAACGAGCCGCTGTTGTCCTTCCTGTTCAAATTCCCGAGCCGCGCTGTTCGCGGACACACAGAACCCGGACAGCAATGGGAAGAGGACACTAAAGCCGAACGTGCGAGCTACGACGCCAGACGAACGTTTAATAAGACTTCAAACGAAAGGTGGAAAACGGGAGGAAAACTAACTTCCCAACTGTTATCTGTCTACCAGCTTGTGCGGATGGGGGATGGGCTCGACTACAACAGATAAAGCCGCATGAACTCCCGAATGACTGGGTTGAAGAAACCGGCGAAATAATAGCCACGGTTTAATTTAATTGAGGTGGGGACGAGGAAGAAACGTTGACACACCGAAGCAGGAACGAGCCGTATGAGGTAACAGGTTCATTTCGACTGTTACTGTACCGAGGTAACGACAGTTTGTTGCTCTCTCTCTGGCTGTAACCTGTAGTTTTAACGTTAACAACTCCTGTAACGTTATAAGTGAGTTATGGTTGTCTTTTTAATCAACCGTGACATGAAAGTGAGTTACCGTGAGATTCATGCGACAGCCTCACCCTACTGTACTCAATACGACAGCTTCTATGGGAACCTCCTGACATTACCTGGAATCCACGATTTTATTACTCTATTTCACAATTGGATTTCCTCCCTGAGGCCAGTTTAAGTAGCTTTATGTTGTCAGTTATATGCAGCAGGATGTATTAATTAAACAGTTATTTTACTGTTTTTATGTAACAAACATTTAGGTGTGGACACGGGTGTGTTCACACAGGTGTTTAACTTGGTGGTGGCGGTTTTAAACGGTGACTTCACCTGTGAACTCAACTCTAACCATTTACATGTCACTAGACTTTGGACTCGTTGAATACAAGTCCATTTTAATGCTGACTAAAGCAGAATGTATGTGTTGGCTAGTGAGTAACTTAAACAGAGTTTATTTCACAAAAGGACACCACTCTTTCTTTGTGATAGTAAATTGCAGATCGGTTGTGCCTTACGGCTACTGTGGCAGCTGCACTTCTTCCTCAGTGCTTTTGTAATTCTTCACATCTGTACTTGAGCATGCTGCAGTAGTGCTGTAACAACACTGGGAAGGATATTGTGAGCTTTAGATCTAGGCTGAGCTCTCAGGTCGGACTATGACAGGAATGTGAAGGGGCATAAGTTGTAGCATGCGCTCACTCTATATTCCGCTCCCTTTCAATACAACACAAGCCTTAAATGTCCAATAACTCCCAGGTCATTTGAAATTGAGGTCGAACAGGATCAGTGACTTGTCACTGGGCTAAAGTTAAGCTAAGATACAGGTTTAGAGGTTTAGATCAAAATTGACAGAATGGCGGTATGCATTTTCCTTCTGCTACAGAATACGGATTATAATGCTTCATTCTTGTGAGTCCATGTTGTCTTGCATGCCAGACCAATCAGGCAGCATCCTAAAAAACGATGTGGTTCGCTGAAGTGAACCTTTTGTTTTCTGTACCAAATCATGCTTTCAGCTCTGCGCCCCCTTTGTAATGCAGTGAAGGACACTTATCTGTCTGTGTACAATGCTTAACTCCTCAAAACACCCGAGCCGAGCGCTGGCAAATGATTGACTTCCTGCATCTCCACTGGTGACCTGAGATCTGTCGCCAGTAATTCTGCTGGCATCCTAAAGCGGTGTGTGACATGTCGTTCGTTTGAGTTCGGAGCAGGAGGAACCCCCCAGTGAGATGTACAAGGGACAGTCAGTCAGGGGGAGGGAGCGGAGGGTGAATGCTGGTTTATGCAGGGCAAACTGCCTGCAGAGTATTCTCAGGGGCCGGGGCCCAGGCGTCTAAAGATCTCTGATGGAAGGCCAGCGCTGAAGACGACAAGAAGCCCTGACAGAGCTCACAGGCTGCAGCAGGAGGCCGCCCTGACTCTCAGTGGCTTACTGGAGCATCACCAAGTCTTTAACTCTCATTCAGCTTGAAGGAATGGAAGTGAGGGCTGTATATCCGAACACTGCCTTGCCTCACTGTCAAGCAGTGCAATTACACAAAAATCTTTGCATGTAGGAAATGGGAGGAGATCCGTGGAGGAAATGTTAAAACTCGATGGTCCCTCAGCAAACTCACACCAGTCTGCTTTACAGAAATAGTTAAGCCAGGGTCTACATATTCCTCCTGCAGTATATTATTGGGGGGGGGGGGGGTGAGTGTGTGTCTGTGTCTGCCTGCACTGGCTCGACTATCCCCGAGAACATAACACACTCTCACATTACAAGTACATGCCTGCTGTGTTGCATAACTGGATCAAAAGAGAAGCGACCGCCCCCCAAAATAAAAAGGCTGTACGACTAATGAGGACACGCAGTGGGAGTGAGTGATACAGAATAGTCCCAGTTTCTATTAGCCGTCTTTTCTTCCTGTGGGTCACTCCTAAAAATACAGGCTAGCTCTTGTGTATTTAGTGCTTTAAGGGACAAAGTTGTAACGTTAACAATTGTGGACTCCCGTTCCCCTGTATTTCAGCGGTTTGCTTGTGAGTAGTGATGTTGATGAATAGGTGATGTTGGGTTGATCCATATAAAGACTCGGATTAGTCAAGAATGTAATTGCAAATATGGCCGATTCCTAACCAGGTAGATATTATTGTCTTCGTATAACAATCTGTAACACTTGCTGTAAGTGTCATCAGATAATTTGGCTTATTTCTACTTTAAATAAGCCTTGTCTGCTGTAGGTTACAGCCCTAATCGTTGATACAAGAATGGCTCATCCAATACATGTTCTATTCAATACCATTTGTGCAGGATTATGTTTCTGCTCTTAACAGTTTTGTTCAGACATTTGTTAAATAACGGCAGGCAGAGTGGGAGCAGCAATTTCGATTGATGGCACTATTTTTTTTTTTGTTGGTTATTTTTATTTTATGACTCCAATAGTTTTCAGGTGTTTATGTAATTTTTAGTGACTTTTAACAGCACTTGGTTTGGGAAATTGCTTAAGTTTGCCTCCCTACCTGTGAGCGATTTGAGGACTAAATGCTGATGTTACAGTTGTGACTTGGATTTGTATCAGTTCAGGCTCATGTATGAAAAGATTTGTTTTCATTACTGTTACTCCGTGTGCTTGATATTTGAGACGAGACAAACAGTCAATGCAGAACTTAGGTTTCAGTGTAATGTTTTGATTTCCTGTGGCTCTGCTGTGATACTCGTTCTCCAGCATCACAGTGATTTCTGTTTGAGTACTAGGAGTATCCTTCCTTTTCTGTGTAACAGGTGTTAACTTCCTTTACTGTTCCATGTCATTTGAAATGACTGGAAACACTTCTTTATACAGGAAGTAAGTGCTGCAGATACATCAGAGACCGATTGGTGTGTTTCCCTACTCTAGTTACACAGACAGTGTGGTCTATTGCACATAGACGATTGTGTTGCAGCAATGCATGTATGCTGATGTCACAAACAACGAGGCGCGGTAGCAATTTATGGTTTAGCTTATGGTTCCCACCCTGACTCCCAACAGAGGCCGGTGGTAGTTCAGGGCTCCTTCCGCTCCTCTTGAACGTGTGAGATGAATCATTTGGACGTTAAGAATGTGAAAAAGCAAAGCGTTTAGCTCTTTCACCTGCGCTGCTTATAAGTGCTACATCAGCATTTCAGCTCCCAGCCGGCCCTTCGGGTCGCTGTTATTGTGAAGACGGGCATTAAGACGGCTCTCTCTACTTAGCTGCTCTTTATATTGTCCCTAAAACCCCTCCTCTCCACGCTGCCATTCTCTCATGTCTCCCTTGCTTGAGAGCCAAGTGGACTTGTCTGAATGGCTGTTTTCCGCTTGTGCTCGGAGTGCTTGTACGTTGCTGGTGGTTACAGGCAGTCAGGCGGTGTCTGGTTACCTCACCTTGCAGCGTCACCCTGTTGTAATGTTAACCCTTTGAGCAGAGACCAGGGTGGAGAGCTGGCGCTGGGCCCGGGGCGGGATGTGTGTTTGCTTTGAATCCTTTTAGGTTTCGGCAGGTGGTCGGAGTTCAGCGACCTAGAGATTGTTGTTGCACCTGTTCAGAATTTTTTTTCCGGGGAGTTTGGACCGTCTTCTGCTAAACCAGCATTGTAGGCATGGGCGTTTTTGTTTTTCAAGGCGACTTGTAGGCTTTGTTCGACCGAATCTGGACCTTGATCTCTGGTTGCTCACATTACAGGAAGTGTTGCCAGCTATGGATGATTAAGCTGTAAGGTAGGAGTCCACTCCTGAAGGCATGGCAGTAAAGGAGAATAAATGTGAACTGGTTCTTTTTATAGGCAAATTATGATCAAGACATAGATATGTTGTGTCACTCGAATAATAGGGTACGTCATTAGGTGCCATTAAGGTGATTCTAGTTTTTCATATACACTTTCATTTTAACTGCGATTCATTTCCTTTCATCGGCAGTATAAATCACGTTTTAATATTCAGATATATGACAATGTTGGTCGCTCACACGGCTGCTTTTATGTTGTCCCATCGCCTCCTTTGTATGATCACATGAGCGACCTAGTCTACTTATTTTTCTAGCTGCATCTGCCGGTCTGTTTATCTAGCCGTGTGGTGCGGTAGCCTACCTTGTTCCAGCAGTCTGGGCACAGCAGGCTAATGAGACCATTCTTAATGAGGAGGTCCAGGTGGATTCATATATCATCCCTGTGCTCCAGAGCAGCAACTGGATTTATACACCTATGACAAATGGTCATGCATTTGAGATTGTTGGGAGGCCTTCCCTTTTTTTTTTTTTTTTTTTTTTTAACCACCCTAAAGAGCCAATGTTGAACTTAATTAATCTGTGTAATTAATGACCTGACATGAGACATTACTGGATGTGTAAGGCAGATCTGTGATAAACCATCTGTTCCTGGGGGTCATTAATCAGCCTAAGGATTCGCTGAACCTTTTCCCTCCATTCACTGCAGCGCCAACAGTTTTCCAGTGAAATAAGAGAGCCGGGCCCAACACTCTTTTAGCCTCTTTTTACGAGACGACGTTCAGTACCACCTTCACCTTGGGTGTATCAACTTATTATTGACACGGTGTGTTTTGTTTGTTCCCTCCAATGCAGAGTATAGTCGCTTTGAGTCCAAGATCCACGACCTGAGGGAGCAGATGATGAACAGCAGCATGAGCTCAGGATCAGGCTCCCTGCGCACCAGTGAGAAACGCTCCCTCTATGTCAGGTAAAGCTGCAGCACACACACACACGCGCGGCGACGCTTGCACTCACGTCGTGATATTGTAAGATCTGGAGTCAAAATAGCTACTCTTGCATAATAAACTTCTACCTGCCTGTGGGGGAGAACAAAGCCTGAAAGCATGTGTTGTCAAAAAGCAGCCTCACTGTCAAGAGTTCAGCAGCGTGACGTATAGATGACGAAAAACACGATTCTTCACACTGAGCTTTTTGTAGGGTAGCATAAAATTCAGGGCTTTGGGTTGATACAATTCATCCCCATCGTAAGTTGGACGGGCAACCCCCGTTGTTGTTTTGATGCCACACATGACATTTACTCTACTTTGCGTAATGCAGATCGACAGCGGGGCTTGTCGAAGTGACCTGTGTTATGACACTTTGGGCCGGTCGCCAATCTGGATGGAGGCTCGTTTAGGAATTAAAACAGGAGACATCGCTCTGCTCACATAAAAGCAGCGAGTCCCAAAGGGCTTACAAGGGTCAAGGTGAAAGGACCGTGTGTGATGTAACTCCACAGTCCAAGTACTTCACCCGATTTCTGCTGAAGCACTAATGCGCTTCACTTAACCTAAGCCTAATAGCTACATTACTAGATTGATTTAGGCTAAGTTCAAACAGCAATGGACCTTACTCGGATGTATCAAAAGTATATACTGTAGGTGCTATCTCATTGGACCCTCGCTATAGAGGGAGGAGTGTTAACCATCTGACTCATGCCTCTCTTATAGACGGCCTCCTAGGAGGCATGTAGAGCCTAGCCTGCTCCTGTGCAGGTGACTAAGCCCACAGATATGTTGGAAAAGCTGTCTAGCTAGCCGGCTGATGCAGGAGCCGCCATGTCCTCTCAGCCCAGCTTCAGGAATGTGGAGGCATTGAACATCTACGGTGTTCTCAAAAAAGAAAAAGAAACAAAAGAAAACAGTGTCACATGTGCTTCCATTCTCTCTGAAACGCTCTGTAAGTGTGTCACGTGCTGTAAAAGGGTTAAGGTTAGGAATCTTGTTAGGCCTGTCACAATAATGACGTTATCAACTTAGCGTACGATATATCGATGTGGCCTCTGCCATTTTTGCTGACCTTGATATTGCCCGTTGTTTACATGCTTGTTTATTTACATAAGTGCCCCCACCGTTTTAGCCAACATGATGCTAGCATAAACAGCAGGGTTTTCACTGACATTATGCGCAGACATTCAGGATTTTTGTTAACTGAGCCAGATTGTGCATTTTGATAATTATTTTGGTTGTGTGGTTTTATTTTATTGACCTTTTTTTTTTTATTTACTTACAATATTTAAATAATTTTCACATTCAAATTCCAATCTCTGGATATACTTGAGAGCTAAACGTTCATTGCTCTTTGAAAGGGTGTACTTGCATTATCATGCTTTTATATTATCATCGTATCAGTGGCATAAAATGCACTTAAAATGACAATAATATTGTTTATGGTAATTATTTCTGGGACAGTTTATCTTCCCACTAAAGTAGTTCTGGTCTAGGTTACAGGTCTAGCATTAGTTTCCCTGTGAAGCACAGCAGCAGATAGGCTTCCACTGGATTGCATCGTGAATGTGTCAGTTGTTAAACATGCTTTCACCTTGATACTGGACCATTGTTTATACCCTGTAGATGTACTATAAGCTTGTGGGTTAAGTAAACTAAAATGACTTTTAGAAATGACTGGGTTTACCTGTCTGACAAGATAGTGACGCACTCAGGCAGACAAACACTGAATGTCTGTGGTGGAAAGTATTTGACTACAGCAGTGGGTATTGATGAATGGCGTGCTTTAGTGTACGTGTTGTCGGTGAGGGACCTTGCTCTCCACCATGGGGGGTTTTATTGTAACACACACAATATGACTGGTTTTTATATTGTCATCTTATTGTGGTTTTTATATTGTCATCTTATTGTCAACCTATTGTTGATGAGTCAAGTCGCAGCCCAAATGCAAGCAATGTGAAATAATTAAAGTCACAACTGATAAAGTGATGCAGGAAACTCAAAGCTGCCATTTTGTGCCAAGCGTGGAGCAGATTGATCTCGGTCAATCTGGAATCTCCTCACGCAAATTCCAGATAAAAGGAAGGAAGTTGTAACCCCAGCCTTTTGTTTTTCCAGAGCTCTGTTTGACTATGATCGAACGAGGGACAGCTGCCTGCCCAGCCAAGGCCTGAGCTTCTCTTATGGGGACATCCTCCACGTCATCAATGCTTCTGATGACGAGTGGTGGCAGGCGAGACTGGTCACGCCACACGGAGAGAGCGAGCAGATCGGGGTCATTCCGAGCAAGAAAAGGTACACTCGCCCTGCTAATGCCAGACCGAGCTAATGCTACCATTCAGGCCCATTCTAATCCTATTCCCCCCTTTTTTTCCCCTGCCCCCAGAGTGGAGAAGAAAGAGAGAGCCAGGTTAAAAACAGTCAAGTTCCACGCCAGGACCGGCATGATTGAGTCCAACAGGGTAAGTGTAGAGGGCCAGCTGCTGCCTGCCCTGCTGCCAGAGAGGCTGTCTTCAGAGCTGCTGCTGGGCTCCCAGGGAGATGGCCTACTTCCCCCTCGAGTGTGGGAAAGAGACCAGCACCTGCTCACTGAAGCGGGCACAAAAAAAACGCTCGTATTACTGTATAGATTACACAGAAGCTCCGTAACCTCCGCAGCTCATGCACTCGGGGATATTAAGAAATGTGCACTTAGAAAATGTCTGCACGTTTTTGTCAGAGGCTGATCCGTCGGAAGTAATTTGCAGAAGTATAAATCAGTTTGAATGTTGTCTGTATCATCTGTAATGCAAGCAGATTGAGTTTAATGAAAACGGGACATGTTTAAGTTGGTAAACAGAAGCCTGTTTCCTTCACATTGATGTGCCATTCATTTTCACACATTACCTGCTTCTCATTTTCATTATTTTGATGTGGATTGTGTGTTTACATCTCATTTGTTTCTTTTGCATGGGTGTCGAGTACCCTCATTGAAACCCATTCTGTTTTTGTTTTCACCCTCTCGTTGCCCCTCCCCACCCCCCCCTTCTCACCCACACATCGACAAGCAGCCAGTCAAAGTAAAGCGCAAAAAAAGCTTCAACCTCTCACGCAAGTTCCCGTTTTACAAGAGCAAGGAGAATATTGTGCAGGAGTTGGGGGATTCTGAACGTGAGTACCAGCTGTGTGATCGAGGGGGGGGGCGGGGTTGTTTTTTTCGTCCCATCCCCTTCATGCTTCAGTTCTGTCTCAACTTTCATCTCTCCGCTCACCTCCAGGGATGGTTTGTGTGTGACGGCACCAACTCTCATCCCTTTCTCACCGTCCCAGAGAGACACCCCACATGCAGAGCCGGCATCAGGCTGCAGATGTGGGGGGGGGGGGGGGGGGGGGGGGGGGTGGTGGCTTGGCTACATTAACACACCGGCCTTCTAACACCATGCGATGCTACTCCTTGTATGAGTCCTGATCAATTCTCCAGTCAGTCACTGACCCACAACAAGAATCTCATTAACTGGACTGAAGCTTTAACACTTTAACAGGTCAAAATCCCGTTTTAATGGGATTGGGCTTGTGTAATTGAAAGAGCGTGGCTTACTATGAACAAAGTGGGGCTCAGGCTTAATGAGCACAACGCCATGTGTCAGTGGGCACCACACAGCACTCCTCTCCCTCTCCGCCCCAGCTCTCACTAACCTCTTCTTCTTCCTGTCTGCTCTCTTCTCTTGGTTTCTGCTCTCACCTGTCGGGACACCTAGGACTTCCCAGGGTTAAGCGATGACTTTTATGGATCAAAGAGTTTGAGTAAGTGTGTGGTTGTACTGTGTCAAGCAACTGTCCCCTGAGCTCAGAGAGAAAATGCTTTGTCACTGCAGACCCAGCTGGGAATGCTAAACCACACACATATATAGTTTAGAGTGACACACACGCATGTCTACTCAGATTCACAGTACATATAAAATATGCATTCCCAGGGGAGGCTGAGTGAGCGTTTACACTTATTCTGAATGTCTCACGGGGTCTTTTACGACAAATGTTTATCAGGGTTTTGTCAGATAAGTTCACTTGGAGCTGGAATATATCTGTCACCAGAGCGGAGTGTTGGTTGGAAACACTTATTCCCTCCATTTCCCCCGAGTCAGCTGGCTCCTGCCTCCCTCCTGTGGACGGCGCAACGCCTTTGTATGTTTTCTTTGCCATTTCCCTGATATGAGATCTGCTGCCACAGGCACAGATCTAGCAATAGGAAACATTGGCCAGGGATTTTGGGTCATTTGGGATATTGTCACAGGAAACACTTAATTTCCTATTGCTCGCCCCTAAAACCACTTCCCCAATATTGCGAGAGCATGGCTACAATACTTCTCCTTTCTTTATCCTCGTTTTTTTTTTTTTTTTTTTTTTTTTTAAATGGCCTAGATGTTGAGAAACAGGGGTCTTCTTTCTAAGGCTTGTTTTAAATGATCTGTAACTCGCTCTTGTGCTTTTGCAGAATGCCTGACATCCAACACAAGTGACAGTGAAAGCAGTTCGAGTGAGTCACCTTAATTCCTCCTGGTTTGTTTTACACTGCCCACATAGACGAATGACTAACATGGCGAATGTTCTTCGATTTACCTGTGAAATGACTGTAAATGAATATTCCTCTTGGTGTTTTGACAGCCATGACGCCTCTTTTTGTATTTCTTTAAATGAGATGTAAACTTTGTGACAATGGTGTTTGTGTTGTTGCAGAGGGACAGGAGGACACTATTCTTTCCTACGAGCCAGTCATTCGACAGGAAAGTGAGTGAATCACTTCGACACAATTGAAGAAAAAAGTCAAACTATACGTTGTAAGTTTCTTTATGCATCCTCACCCCCACCTTCATCTCCAATGCAGTCCACTACACACGGCCTGTGATCATACTGGGCCCAATGAAGGACAGAGTAAACGATGACCTCATCTCCGAGTTCCCACACAAGTTCGGCTCCTGTGTACCCCGTGAGTTCACAGCGACCAACAGATCCAGACGGTCCGACTACACATAACGGCAGTGATGAGAATATATTTGTTTCTCTCCCTCCTGCAGACACGACTCGTCCGAGGCGAGAGAATGAGATGGACGGCCAAGACTACCACTTTGTGGGCTCGCGAGAGCAAATGGAGAAAGACATTCAGGATAATAAGTTCATTGAGGCCGGCCAGTTCAATGAGAACCTCTACGGGACGAGCATCTTGTCTGTCAGAACTGTGGCTGAGCGGGTAGGCTTGTGTTTCTCTGTACGAGTCGGTCACCAGGTTGGGTTCGGTGTGTTTAAGGTGGAACCGGAGGCATGGTGGGTTTCCTGCTAAACCTGAAAGCAGACATGTGTTAATTATTAGTTTGAAGCATTACAAGAACCAAAATCAATCCGTCATGAATACGTGGCTTACTTGTGTACAAAAATCTAAAAGTGTCTGTTGTCTCAACCTTCCAGCAGGGAAAGCACTGCATTCTGGACGTGTCGGGGAACGCCATAAAACGACTGCAGCAAGCACAACTTTATCCGATCGCCATCTTTATTAAACCAAAATCCATTGAAGCCCTAATGTAAGTTTGAGCTCTTCTTCACGTACTGCAGTTAAGAATGTCGGTGTGTCTGCGGTACTAATCGCAGCTGCTCGTCTTTTTTCAGGGAAATGAATAAGAGGCAGACGTACGAGCAGGCCAATAAAGTCTTTGACAAGGCAGTCAAGCTGGAGCAAGACTTTGGAGAGTTTTTCACAGGTTGGTCTCGCCGCCCTTAAAAGATGAACAACACAAAGATATTCAG
This sequence comes from Anarrhichthys ocellatus, assembly GCF_004355925.1. NCBI lineage: Eukaryota > Metazoa > Chordata > Actinopteri > Perciformes > Anarhichadidae > Anarrhichthys > Anarrhichthys ocellatus. The sequence continues at coordinate 3,214,243 of NW_022280057.1, forward strand.
TTTACTGCTGATCACAAAGACGTGCAGTAAAACCTCCCAACAGAGAAGCCGAAACTAGATATTTAAACATTATTTAAAACAAATGGCTAATTTATCAAATACCCTAATTAATAGACTAATCTTTTCAACTCTAATGGATTTGTTTTTTAATTTGTAAATCAATTATTTACTTGCTCACAAGAGGAAACATTGAAGTGAAGATGACGGCACCGGTAGTGAATAGTATTTCACTTTTTGTAGAATTAGATTCTAGTGGTTTACGCGTGTGATCCAAGCAGAGCGTTGTAAAGTCCAAAAGTTATTTGATAAGAGACGGATATAATCATCCAAAATTCAAGTGTTAATGTAACGAAATATTCTTTAATCAATAACTGTTTGCTCTCTATCCTGCCTGCCGCTCGTAAAGGGAGTGACGAGTAATATTCATTAAAGAAAGTTGATTTAATAAAAACTAAATCTGATGAATCACTTCATACATATTGAGAACTTTGAAGCTTTGAATGTAGAGAAATACATTTGATGCAGCTCTATTTGTAAAGAAAAAACACCAATTGACAAATCGCAACATTTGCATTGCAAATATTTTTTATTTATTTTTTTTGCTTTTGCTGAATTGATAATCAGAATTGTTGCGGATGAATGATCTCCTGACTTGTTGATAAGTGGACCTGGTGTTTCCGATGTGACCGACCTGTTTGTGTTTGTGTCTCCAGCTATCGTACAGGGCGACTCACTAGAGGAGATCTACAACAAAATCAAGCTAATCATTGAGGAGCAGTCCGGTCCCTACATCTGGATCCCGTCCTCAGAGAAGCTCTGAGCTCCCTGCCCCCCCCCCCCCCCCCCCCCCCCCCCGCCCGCGTCCCCCCCCGCTCCCCCCGGTCCCCCCCCCCCCCCCCAGCCCAAATAGCCCCCCCCCTCCTCCTCCTCACTTCCTTTTTGCAGATATGTTTCATATCAAGTTTTAGTGTCATCATTATGTTACTCTCTAAATGAAAAAGAAGTCTTATCACCATTACTGTGACTGTGCACACCCCCTGCATGAGTTTCTCAACAAATCCATTCAAGACTGGAAACGCCATTCTGAAGGAGTTTGTCAAATGAAAACAAAAAGGGAAAAAGGAAATAAATCCTTTTTGTGAACTGGGACTGACTGAAGATCAGAGTGTTTCAGAAATGAGGAAAGAGGAGTTGGGATTCAAGACGACGTTGCAGGGAAAACAGAGACCAATCGTACCAAGTTGGAACACTTTGTAAATGTTCATCAAATCACATTTGAAAAGACGTGCAAGATGAGAAGTGAAGACCACTTAAGGTTTGTTTTTTCTTTTTCTAAAAAAGACTGGATGAAATGGAGCCCTGCTGATGGTGTTGTTCACGGAGTCGTCTCTCTTGTTTATAAAGACTGAGGAAATTAGTGGAGCCTACAAACTGGTGATCTATTTATCTCCAACCAGTCGTCTGTGCTCCAGCTGATAAAGACATCTCGGGAGGCAGATCAAGAGGAAGAAACGCGTTGTGAATCTCTACATTTATATTATGAAATCACAAGATAAATGATAAAATCCCACTGAGATTTTACTACATATTAAAAACTACACATTTTACACTTCACTAGAATTGTCAATTTGGAGGGCTGTTGGATTTCTTTTCTTCTTCTTTCTTTGTGGGATTATTTGCTTGTGGTTTTTAGCTGCTCTGTGTAAAGGATGGAGGTAGAGAAGTGTAACTGGGCTCTCTGCAAAACACCAAACTGCCTTATATCAAATACAAATTCTGTTTTGTGACTACCTGTTGTCTGTGAGGGAGGCTGCACACAATTCACACCGAAAAAGAGGGAATGCTCTCATCTTACTTATTTTTATTTATTTTTTTTTGTGTGTCCTCCAACTGCCAGGAGGCCTGACTTGAGTGCAATAGTTAAAAAGTCTCACCTCTGCAATAGATCAAATACAGTCTCCCCCCCCCCCCCCCCTGCATTTCAACCTTCCTTCCTATTTTATAATTAACAATTGGCCATTGGATTAGAATTTGGACAGCCAGAGCCTCCTAACTCCTGTTGAGCAGCAGGCCGCCCTCTTACACTCTCTGCCTTCTGAGGATTCTCTCTTCTGATTGAATGGTCACATGGTACTGTCCTATCTGCCGCCATGACGGTGGCCTTAAAACGGGTAGAACAAGACAATAATTGTATTGGATGTCCTAACAATTAAAGAGTAAATTTAACCTGTTTTGGATTGTCCCCTCCCCCCCCCACCCTGTCCCCCTACCAAAAATATCACTAAAAGTTGGGTTTGATTAAAAACCTACATGCTCTGTGCATCTATACACGTATGAATTCTTAATGAATCTGTTGTTGATGAACCACTGTGTGAGCTAGACCGGCTCAGGAATATTTTAACGTACAGATACCATTTCCCTTGCGACTGAACGGCCATGTGTGTGTCTGTGTGTGTGGGTGGGGCGATGACGGAGCTTGTGAAATGTAAACCAACAAGTACTGGTAGTTTAAAGGCGTTTTTCAGCTTAACGGTGTAACCAGGCTGTATTATGTGTCCCCTCTTCTCCGTGAGGTATGGCCGGTGTGGCATCGACCCTCCCATGCGGATCTGGGCACTGTATGTTAATGTGTGCATGTGAGAGCGCACGTCTGAAGAAGGAATACTGTGCCCCCCCTCCCCCGGTCCTGTGAACGTTCTTGCTTTTCCTCCTCAGCTTTTTGATGAGTACAAAGGATTTTTATTATTTTTTTTCTCTGAGAGAGCCAGACCCAACAGGAAGTGGTAACCTAGACCTCTGGGTCCCCCTCCCCCCTTCCTGCTCTCGCCCACCCCACAGAGCACCTGTACCTGCAGGCATTTTCTGAACAGGTGTGCCCACCTGCCAGGCACCACTGCTAAACCAGCTGTCATTACCTGTGTCAAAAACCAAGAGTTCAGGGAATAACCGAAGGGAACAGAGCCATTAATAAACTGCTTGCAGACTGTTTCAAAGGGTGTGGTAGCTGTACAATGTAAATAAGCCCCCAGCAGATCGCCCTCACCTGTGCTTCATGCATGTGTGAATCAAAACTGAAACAAACATGTTTTATAGACCACAAATGTCAGGTAAGTAAAGTTTGAGCTACTCTTGAGATATAATTTCCATACAAATGTGCTGTATCGTTGGTATTTCTCTTCAAAATGCCTATTGGAAAACTAACTAGTCAGTTTGGGAATTCAATTCCCTTCAAGTAGGGCCTGTCTACATGTGATTTCTTGTGGAACGTGTCTGGGTGTATAGATTTAACAAACAAAAAAATATATATATATATATATATATATATATTGTAAAATAATAAATAATTAAAGAGATGCAGGCAGAAACCTACACTATCACAAACCAGGAGCATTGATCAATACATCATTAGAAGTTTAGAATTGGTCCTCTCTGGTGTTTAGTTGAAATCCAGCTGACTGTTAACAATGTGTGTGGTACTCATACCTCAGTCAGCCATATCAAAGCCCAAAGAACTTGATTTCATTTTACTCTTTCCATTGAGGTCGTGGTATATAACCAGATGGAACCTGAATGCCTCTGTGTGTGTGTATAATTGATGAGGGTCTTTGTTCTGAGAGAAATGACGTATATGCTTTTATTTTTTGGGTGGGTGGGTGGGGGGGGGGGGTCGGGGTTCTTGTTTGTACTTTTGGGTGATGTTTATGTTCTAGCACATCTGTGCAGTAAGTGCTTGCAAACATGAACCCTTTGATTGTACAGTAGTTTCCTTCCTGTCACTGCAGGTGGTACAGCCTATCGGGACACTCGGCCTCATGGTCTTCCTTGTCCTAGTCATGAGGGAACACAGTCCTGCAACTTTTGTTTGGGTTTTATTTTGGGACTTGACAAGAGTTTATTTGTTTGGAAATAAAATATGTGACTCAGTTATGATTTTGATCTGCTTGTCATTGCGCTTAAAACAACTCGGTGGCTTTGAAAATAATTGGATTATACAGATTTTTCTTTGGCATTTTAGCCTTTATTGACCAAACCTGGAGAGAATATAATGTTTCTTTACCACTTGTATCCCACAATTACACAGATTCAAAGCAACACTTTATCAAACTGGACTGTCTGAACATCAATAACATTTAACTGCAACAAACTGTTGGAAGTGAATCCGTTAAAGTCGGAACAGGCAGTTAACACCGGGCTGAGACCGCTGACTTGTCCCGGTTCAGTTATTCCTCCATGATGAGGTTCCTCTTGGCTTTGTCCAACCGGTCCAGGATTTCACTGTAGAGACCCGACATCTGTGGTCACACAAGGGGAAAGAAACGGTACAGCTTACAAAGGTATTGGCTCTGAAGGGCCTACAGTTATGGTTATATACTTGATTTAGCACAAGACGTGTGTTTGTGGGGCCAAAGCCTTTGTCAGGTTTTCTTTCCCTCTCGTGCTCCACTGCTACAACCGCCCCAGTCTGCTCCCCTCCCCCCCTCTCCACCAGTCCTGTACCTGTGTCTCGTAGCTCTCCTGCAGTGATCCAAGGTGGCGGATGAAGCTCATGGCGAGGCCGCACCACTTCTCTGCCTCGGGGTACTGAGCCAGGCTGTACAGCAGTATCCCCGTGTTCCACGCCCGTGTCAGCAGCCACAGGGTCTCCATCTCCGGGAAGTCGTCCGGCTGCAGAGAAGAGCAGGAAGATGTTCAGAAGGCCGTTAAACGGAGGCCACCTGGGTGACTGGCTTGCACAAAGTGTATGGAAGGAAATCAGTTTTTTTAATTTTTTTTAATATATTGGGTGAAACCTGTGAGTAACTCTCATCCAATCCTGTTCTACTGTATGTTAACCTTTACCAATGCTTTGAAGTCTTTAAACAGACCGTAAACAAACTGGAAGGTCTATCATTTCTAAAGTTTCATTCGTTTTCTTCACACCACTTTAATCTTGGGCTTTCACTTTGATCCAAAGAACTCCACGGCTTTTTGAGTAATAACTCAAAATGAAAGGGGAAATATGCGCTGCCTCTGAAGCAGCACAGTGTCTCAATAATTTGATGCCTCTTTCAGAGCTGCAAGCTCACCGGCAGTACGATGACTTGTACAGCACATTAGCATTCAAATTGGCAGGAAGGGGTTTGGTGAATGGAAGCATCTGCTAATTGAAGTGCGGCTGAAAGCCCATTGATAAAAAAAAAAAAAAAAGAGAGAGAGAGGCTTCTATAACAGCAGGCAGGCATGGAGTGGAAGAGAGGGGGTTAATTATATAGCAGGGAGCAGTCCTGTTGGAGCGAACAGGAGGTGGGTGCCGAGGGATGGCCATGTGTGATTGGCGCTGACTCACTGCGGCTGCAATGACGGACAGCGCCTCCTCGTAGTAGTCCCACACCTCCTCGAGCACATGGGCCCCCACCTCTGACACGCCGCTCGGGAGGGACAGCTTGATCAGGCTGTGGACGCACTTGCTAAGACAAGAGACACAAAATCAGGCACACCGTTAGAAACCCTTTCATCCCAATGAGCACATTGTGGGGAATATTTAAAGGTATCTTCATGTAGAGTGGTGGTGGGTTTGCCTGCAGCTAGCCAGGTCAGCCTGTGGTTGTTTCTTGTGCAGAGAGAGAGCGACCCTCAAGGCCTTCTTACAAAGCAGAGGGAAGTGGGCTGGAGGCTCCATGGCTAACGCTACAAATATTTAAAAAAAAAGATGCCAACATACTGCAAATAGTAGAACGTGTGTGTTTCTTTACATGTGTCAGCAGAGATCAGATGAACAGTCTTTGTTTTTACCTGCAATCGTCTCCAGCACCTTGATTTCAACGTTTTCAAGCTCCAAGACCGACTCCAGCACCGTCCCAACCTTGGGGTCGTTCAGCTTGGCTCGAGCCTCAAACTCGTACAGCAGCAGCAGTGTGTCTGTGGGGTCCATCGGGGAGCTTCCTACAAGTACGCGGTGAGAGTACATTTCTTTAGCTTCATTTTAAAAGACATGCAAATAAATATTATAATTCTTCGGGTAGTGAAGCTGCTAAAGGTACCTGATGCTTTCAGGGTCTTCCAGACCTCCCAACAGATCTGAATGTACTCCAGAGCCTGAGTGAGCTGCTCGGTCTGTGAACCAAACAGAAAGCACGTCACAAAGCATTCTGGGATTCATCATCGCCATCTAGTGTCCACTTCCTCCTTCAGAAGGCTAGAGGGATTCAAACGACACGCCTACGCCAGCACCAATAATGTGTGTTAGTCACCGCTCTTCTCCACTGGACTTGGTACATTTCCATCCATGTGGAGGGAGAGCGTGCTAAATGTGGGAGACGGGCAGAGGGAGTGGGTGGCACACCTGGGCAGAGTGAACAGACTTCCTGCAGAGCTCCAGAGAGGCAGCGGCAGCCATTAGCAGACATGTCTTCTGGCCCATGAGCAGGGTGCGATCGGGAGGGCTCAGCTGGGACAGCTACGGGTTCACGCAGATAGTCGTAGTTTCATTTTGATTGCAATAACACACCAGATAATTGACGACAGGTATTCTGCTGAAAGTCCGAGGACAGAGGGGGTCATTGTGGGTCACTGTGATTCTTTATCTTGAACTGATATGTTTATCTTTCCAAAATCAATGTTAAATCCCTGCTCAGGTTATTGATCTACACCCTCGTACTGTAGATATTGATTAATCCACCTGACAAAGCTAATAAGGGGACTTGCCTGGTAAGAGAGCACAAAGAAATCCCTCATCCTGTCAGGGCTGCTCTCGCACTGCAGAGCCGAGTTCCACGCTGTAACAAGGACACACACACACACACACACACACACACACACACACACACACAGAGGCAAAATGAAGGTGCTGCAAGATTGTTAAGCGATAGCATACCATGTCAGATTGAAGTGACAAGTAGAAGTCTTAGTACCGATCTTCCTGAACCAGTTAGCTTCCTCTGTGCGTTGCTCAACAGTCAAGCGCGACTGGTGAGAAACTTTCTGCAGAGCTGCAAACAAAACATAACAGCAGACACTGTAGCTGAGACGTTTATTCTCAAAAATGCAATTCAACCCCTGCTGCATATGTACTCACCCATTTTTAGATACGGCAGCAGGACATCCAGACTCACGTTCCTGCATGGAGTAATGTAAGGTAGTGGGTGTAATCCTGTGCTTTTGATGTATTGAAAGCATCGATAGTACTATAAAATCACACTTTATCAGGTACTTTCCCTTCCCCTCACCTCATCTCATCACTGGATTGTTCTATTGTGGAGAGCACGAGTCGAACCAAACACCTATAAGAAGATGAATGGAGAAACTGGTGTTGACCTCCTTTCTTTCACCTACTAACTGTATTATACAGAGACACACTTCCAGTGGAATATAGGTCAGTGGATCATAGAGGTGTATGGAAAACCAACAGACTCACTACAATCTCTCAGCAGCACAGAAGCCATCTCTACTAAATGTTGTCACTTCATGTGTGAAACTCTACCATCACTGTTTTGTTCACACAGTCTCAACACAACACAAAATATAGATATATTTATGTTCTCATAGCAAACTGCAGCATGGAAAACAAAAGAAGGAAACCAACCTCTAACTGAAAAAGCCTCCTTGATGAAACACATGTGAAATGTCTATAATGCAGAACAGATTATCCTTTTCATGCAGATTGGGTATTTAACTCTTCATTTGCGTACTGCAGGTCCCACAGACCTGAGAGCAGTCAGAACCTGAGCTTCGTCTTCGGAGTTTTCACACAAGCTCTCCAGCGCCTTCATGGCGGTTTCCTGCTGTTCATTCTGTCACAGGGGAACAAACAACCTCCTCTTTTATTCCACCACCCACCAGTCACATTCATCACAATCATGCAGTATACTTAAAATAGGATTCATGCTTTTAGACTTTACCCTCGCTAATTGCTAATGCCTGGTTGCAGTCCAGTGTGTTTGCTGATTGAAATAGGCCTGGAGAGGTGACAGACAGCTCTATCTCTGGTGGCCGATTCTTTTTAACGACGAGGAGCTTTGCTTGTAAAGATACAACATGCCCAAATGTGTGATATCATGCCAGATCACCAGATCAGTGCAGTGACAACGACATGATCCCTGATTGGCTTCCTAGCCACAAACTCCAAGCCACAAGTACCTCTTTTGAGGACTAAACCCCATTGAATCCACAATCTCCACAACTGGTTTGCAGAGGCGAGTAACGAGTCCTTTGATGAGTCCTACCTCCAAAGCAATCTGAGCGGCCAGACTGAGGAGTTTGGAAGCAGCATTCTCCGACACCAGCAGTCCGTCCGAACTGGCAACAGCACTCTTGGACAGAAGTCCCATCGCATTCACGGCCTCTGCAGCTGGTACAGATCAACAACCTCATCACCACAGAGAATAGGCTGAAAAATGTGGCTGTAATGAGACTGCAACAGTACTACCGTATCACACCACTAGTGTTTCGTAGATACCTTTCTCCACATTGTTCTCCTGCACTGCAATCTTGTAAACACTGAACTGAGTGAAAATGCTGTCAGGATCACATCTCTCTGCTTCCTTGATCGCTTCTTTGGCCTGGGAAGTTTTCAACATACATGAACTGTAAAAATTGCAGTAGGAGCATTTGCCATAGTGGCTGGTGACAAGCTAGCTGGTGAGTTCTGACACACACACACCACCTACTGTACGACACGGTTACCTCCCTGACTTGTTACTGTGGCTCCAGTTCGCTTACCTTTTCCAGTTGCTTCAGTTGCAGGAAACAGGAAGCTCTGTTCCTCTGAAGTTTGGCTGAGTTTGGCTCCATTTGACCTGCCTTGAAGAAACTCAGCGAGTAGTTGTACCACTGAAGAGCCTCAGAGTAGTTTCTGGCCTGGGAAGAAAGGTCTTTTGTTTATCCCTGTGTGGAAATGAACCCTGTGCTCACTAGTTAAGAACAGTGGGCTGATCACTGAGCCCCCATGCTGATAACTACTGTATATGTACACTATAAAAATATCTTGTGAATTAAGGAAGAACATGGCTATGTTTAGCATACCTCAAAGTGTTTGGACGCTTTATCCCACAGCATGACATGTAGACTTGTGAGGGCCTGTGGAGACAGCTGTTTTCCTGTATAGTGTCCTGTGTGGGTGTAATAAATAGTTGTAACTAATACTCATACAGAGGCACAGCTACAGTGTGTTCCCTGCATTATTATAACATTATCCATGTTAACCATCTTTTTGAAGAAGAGTTATACTAGAACTGTATTGCAAAACGTGAGTACCGGTGATGATATCCTCGATCTTCTGTTTGCCCAACAGCTCCTTGCCTCTCTGCAGCAGGAGCTCAATGTGCAAGACGAGAGCAGTTCCCAGGTCAGGGGACGCCTCAAAGTGCTGACACACGCGCTTCAAATACTCAAATGCCAGCATTTCTCTAGAAAAATCAAAACAGACATTCAGAGTTGAACAGCAGGGCATTCCTTAAAAGGAAAATGTGTATTTGTGCGCATGTTTATGCGAGGCTGTGTGTGTATGTTTCGAGTGAGAGTACTAGTAAATATGCGTGTACATGTGTGTGTACCTGTCTTCAGACATGAGTAGTTTCACTGTGCTCAGACACAGTTCAAGAGAAACCTTTGATTCCAGCATCTCGTTAAATCCTGAAAACATACAAACAGCTTTTAATTGTGCATTTAACTTGCTGCGCAAGTCATCCGCACACACACAGGAACACGCAGGAGGGTCCGAGTACAAGCACTGTTCTACTGTTTGAGACTGAGCCGCTCTACTGGAGCACCTGACCTGTGGTGTAAATCCTAGAGAGTAGTTACATCATTGTAGACACTTTGAATATTCCTGGAGTATTTAAACTCTCTGCTGCTACTGCTAGGTTTATGAAGTATAAACATTGAAGTATAAATAATTCAATGAGGTTTAGGTAATAACTAACCTGCTCTGATATGATCGTCTGAGGCCCCGCATTTCAGGAGTATTCTGATCTTTAAGTACAGTCCAGAGGCGCTCACACATTCCTGTTAAATTGCGTAGTACAATTATGTACAGAGAATCTATTTATTTTGTAAGTGCATGCTTCAAAATGCATACGTGAAATATAGGTTTAAAACGATGGATCATATCTCACCTTGTTGGCTAAGCTGACGGCACTAAGAGCTTTCTCCTGAAACCTCTGACAGTCCCACTCTAAATAAACAGTGGCAAGGAGCCTCAACACCTTGGCCTAGTGTGAGGGAAACAGATTTAAAGAATAATAATAACTATTCTAATTTGTACTCATCGCCTGTACTGAACTGTATCACCTGTACTTCAGATCCAGGGGCGTATTTCACATTCATTTTCCCAATTTCATAGCTTTGGCTGAGAAAGAGAAGAAGAACACATTTACTTTCCCACCGGAGGGTTTCTCAGCACCTTTCTGTAGAAATTAAACGTTATATTTACCTCAGCCAAAATGCACTGTCCTCAAACTTTCTCTGGTTGTACGTGTCTATTCCAAAGTTGTAGCACATAAGGGAGAGGTACGCCGTCTGCATTGAGGAAATATATTCACGGTTAAATAACAGTATGTACTGTAAATGTGTTGTTAGAATGATAACAGAGGTATTGTTTTACATCTTTCGGGAGCCGCAGCAGCATGTCTTTACAGCGCTGCATATAGACCACAGCCTCGTGGTTGTTCCCTTGAGTCACGGCCTGCAAAGAAGAGACTTGAACTTACTGTTAAATGTCAGGAAACAATATAACAGTCCTTATTAGCACAGAATGAGATCCCCCCCCCCCTTCTCATTGTTTCTCAGTTCGCATTTTAACTGTCTCACACTTCACACTGCAAGTCTGTCAGAATAGCACTTCCTCAGCTGCCAAATATCACAAGAACAAATATTCACGTCGAAGGTGTTGAACATCACATGTGCCACGGCTCACCGATTCTGCCTGGCATGAGAGGATCCGAAGCAGATCCTTCTCCACGTCCCCTTTGGATGAAGCGCTGTCAGCTGCTCTGTCACCTCTGGATGTTAGTTGGCCATAGAGGGTTTCCAGGCTCTAGGGATATTGAATGTTGTATAACTTGTAAAGACGCCATATTACTGTACGCTCTAATCTACGCCCTCTCAATTTGAGTGTTAACTTTCTTTCTTCACCTTGACAGCAAATCTTAAGAAGTTATCTGCCATCTGGGGATTCTTGCAGTCCAACCAGGTTCTCCCTGTTTTGCTGGCCATCTGCAAAGATTACACACTGACAAACAGACTGTGCCCCCACTGAAATGTTGAGCACTCACAGAGGTGGCCTGCAGTATTGCGTACCAGGATCTGCTTACGGATGACGCCCTCTGTTGGATTCTCCGGCTCACAGCAGCACAGCAGACTGCATGCGACGTGACGCACTGTGAGGGATGGTGAGAACGTTCGACTGTGGCCAGACTCATGTAAATAAATACTGCAATTAGAAGTGTACCTTTAGCTTTCTGATTTGTGCTTATAGTGCTGCCCACGTTCTTAGTAACTGCCCAGTTCCACAGCTGGATGGCACACTCCTCAACCTATAATATGAGTAAGATTATTAAATATGCATGCAACTCACATATTCTGCCAAGCTATAGCCATCTAAAAGTGACATAATGTTATTTTAGAAAAAATTAACTTTGACTACACTTTACAACTTAGTTCCAGAGGTAATTTAAAGGTCAGACTGATGACTTACATTAACTATAAAAAGGCTTGTTGTTATTGCATATGGAAGATCCTGGATTGCAAGAGTGACATTTTAGATTTGACTGTTTGCTTATTTTTATATTATATCTATATGTATTAGTTGTTTATTGTTGCTTTGATTTTTTTTGTAATTTACTATTACAGTCAAATTATAACTCTTACAAACTTGTGTCTACCTGTGGATCTGGTATTTTGGGGAAACCCTCCAGACCAGAGACCTCGGAGAAGAGTTTCTCTATCACCTCCTCATAATCTGTCGGCTGTTTGTGCAGCAGATTATCAATGAGACCTGTGGAGGAACAAAAGAAAATCAAGACATGTTGACAGGACGCAAACTCAACAGTTTTCTTGAGAAAGGTCAAATGTTTCCCTAAAAATAGTTAGTGCTGTGATGGCTAATTACACTTCTAAAGTGTGTCTTTTGGCAATTTGAAAAATAATTTTGTTGTAGCTTTCTGTTGACGAAATGACAAAGATAATCTGTAAATGTGGACCGTTGATTGTTCAATTATTAACTCTAGTTATTCAGCCTAAAACCACAAGTGCATCACAAGTTTTCAATCCAGTATTCAAGGATCTGAAATAAAGAAAAATGAACTCTTCAAAAGTTCAGAAGCAGTAACCAGTAACGTTAACTAAATGTGTGGTATTTTAACGTAAGAAAAAAACATTAATATAAACAACTGTATATCAAAATTCCCATTGATCACCCATTGTTTTCTCCCATAGACTATTATAAGGTGATTTGATTGAGTCACAAGTGGGTCAATAAAGCATAATTCTGAATATTTAGGTAACTTAGGTTAAGTTAAAGTTAACAGTATCAAAAAGGCTTGTTAGTTTACCATATTAATGTACCACATACTGTGTATATTGCTGTATTTCAATTTAAAATCCCCTTTCATTACTGTTCACGTTAGCGAAGTGAAGGCATAATAAGACGATGTAGAGGTGGCGTTAGCATAAACACACAAGCTAGCTAGTTAGCCTAGCCAACGGTTACTGACCAACTGCCCAGATAAGATGGAAGTCAGCGGAAGTGACAAATAACGCTGTAGCGTTTCGACCAGCTGAAAGGGTTAGTTACTCACATTTCACCGTCGAAACAAACCGCTCCATGTCGGAGGTTTCACCACTTGTAAATTAATTATTATCAGGCTAATGTTGGCGCCTTTTGTTTTGATTGACAGCTGTCACAAATGCCGCGAAGTTTGTCCGGGAGGGGGAAGAGCCTGAAGGATAGTTTAACAAAATTAAAGTTCGTATTCGTGTGAACTCCAAGACTTTATCTGCAACTGGTAAATTCCACCTGCTTGCAACAGGGTACTGGAGATTATCTTAGAAATTGATATAATTCTGCATTAATGCATGACAAAAAATATCCTCAGTTGCTGCTGTTATTTATCATTATTCTGCAATTAAAGGCCCTTGGCTGGGGTTGATGGAGATTGTGTCTCCTATGTTCCCTAGCTCAATATCCTCTTAGTATGATACCTTAAGGAGACCTTTCAAAGGGTTTTATGTTCTCAACAATGCCCTTTTCCCTTGGTCAAATGTTCACTGTCTGTTTCCCAGGATCGACATGTGGAAATCACCCATCTACAGCTTATGGCATACTGATGTTATAGTCAAATTTGACAGAAAGAATTCTTAAATTGAACCGACAATAGAAATTTCACATAGGCCGGTTTGGCTTTGTAAACACAGCTGCAGCAAATAACCTTCATTTTGGGTGCACTACATTAATCTCAGTATTAGTTCTATTAGTTATAACTTTTCTTTTTCTTTTGTTATAACAAGTTGAAGAAAATAAATGATGCAGACATATCAACAATGAGATATTTTACTCTCTTCATAATACTCAAGTTTCTTCTCCAAAAAGTGGAGCTAGTCTCGCATACTAAATGCAGTGCCAAGCAAACAAAAACGTATTTGTTCATTTCTTGTTCAGCATCTCTGGCATAGTAATAATGCGTACTTAATGCATTTCACTGTCTTGCAGGTCTAGATTTGCAACATGTACCACATGTGCTCCACTACTTGAGGAAACCAATACCCTGTTTTTATTCAGCCATAACGGGCCCATTTAACGAAAGCAACCAGATAGTTTGGCCAACATGACGGAGACCTTTCCACTTTTAAAGGAATCACAGCAGGCATGAACATCTACTCTGTGAAGAGAGAGCTCTGTTATATTCAGTGGCACCTTAAACTTGACAGCTAATATGGTACATTTTCAAAATCTTTACTCTTTTATTGGATCCCATATGAATTTATGTATTTCTATTCCATATTACCTTTTTCCAAATTGTTGATATCATGTGTCATTTATAACCTAACAATGGAGATGTTGAACTTAAACTGCTTGAGAAGAATCTTTTATATCAGATAGTTGTATAATCTTTTGGAGAGAGCTCAGATCTTGCCTCATGGGCCACTTACTTGCATGATAAATTGTATGCATGATTGATTTCTGGATTATTTTTAGGTTTTCCAACTAGTGCAGTCCTCTGTCCAGGACCCTGGCTTAAAAAAAATCAACAATTCATAATATTGCTCTCATGAAAGAAATTGTTTTGTTGATATTGTAGCCTATCAATCTTATTTTTCCCCCCAACATTTACTCCATAAAATGACCTTGCTTCCAAGGCTGCAGTATGAGTGGGGTCTGGAGACTATGACATTGTTTCCACTCATCATCAGGGCCGGCAGTCAGACTCCCTCCACCCCTCTGCAGAAAAAAAACACTTTATTTCTGGTTCATTCACTGAAGAAGACTTTGCTGTTGGGGGCAAAAGGAAGAGTGCATGCTGTGTGTGTAGAACCAGTTAGCCCCCCATAGTGTGTTTTGAACACCAGATTCTAAAATAAAACACTTCAAACCAAACCCCTATTGCAACTTCCAGCAATTGTTCATCAGGAGACATATCTGCATGCCCTCTTGGCCGAGTGGGAATGTTTCCTTTACTGAAGACTTAAAATGTGAACACACACTAAGAAGATTGTTGTACAAGGACGTTTCTTGCAAACCTCACCTTTTATTTGTGCATTTAGTATGTTCTTCTTCAAAAGGTGTAAGCCTATAGCATATCATCTTTACTAATATGTCACCATTCAGACTTGAGAGCCCATGTCTTGTAGACATTTTCTAATACTATTTGAGAGTCCTGTGAATTGTATGCCATGTTAAGCTAATTCCCAAGTCTACAAAGTGAGAAAGGTGACTTTAAAGTTTCCTCACCACCAGATTGTTATAGTGAGTGTCCACTGTCACTAAAGTGAACAAAGTAGCGCAACGCACAACAATCCTGTGTATTGTCCCCTTTATTGGACACAGAAGAGAGGCAGCTTTTTGTGTGTGCTCGTTCGACCAAATACGGACATACTTTTTGATATCCTTGAGTTATTTTGTGCAAAAGCAAATGTTTGTCCCATGTTCTCATGTGGCTTTTCACTGTTTTCCTGCTACAGGAACGGAAGAGTGTGCTCATCACATTTCACTACTGGTGCTGTGCCTATAATCCCCTGCACTCAAGATCCAGTCCCCAAAATGGTGGCTGTTCAGCCGTGACGCTGGCGGAAAGGTGAGGGCAGGATGTTCTTATTTACAGTGCCTGCTACTGTGACCTACAGCAGCAGAGTAATTGTTGTGGTGATAAAAGAAAACAGTATGCAGCACATCCACACACTGCAGGGTATCTGCTGGACAAAAGAGGATTGTTTACATTGATATAAAAAGCAGTGTGTCCTGTTTCTGAAGTTAAAAATAAACGCAGCAAATATTTATTCTAAACACTTAGAACAGATCAATCTGATGTTGCAATGATTTCCCCTTAAGACAAGATTACTGCTGTTACCTTTAGCCTCGGTTGTTTTGTTTTTTTATCAAAGGCAGCTTTACACACAAAGGTCAGATAAAAAAGGTTTACTGATCTACTTCTACTAATTTAACTTCAAAGAGTCATTTAGAAACATATTCTGACCACAGATCAATATGGTGATATTAATCATGATTGAAACAATGCTGTGATAAACACATTTTTGGGTCATTTCAGTTCACTTTCGAGTGGAGTATTCAACTGAAAATAAATACAATTACAGTCAGTCATTTTCTATTGCATATTTCCATGTTTATTGGTGTTAGTATAACACCGCTGTACATTTGTAGGAGTTATGCATCAAGTTGGTCTAATTACCACAGATACTCATTATTTCTCATGAGGTTATCCTCTCCTCAGCAGCCTGAAGGAAGGAGTTTGTCCCCCCCAAAAGAGTGACGTTGCATCCTTCCTCTGTGTCTCCATAAAACGTGCCTCACGCATGGACTGTAAGTGTTGCACAGAGGCGAAAGGGAGGAGAAATTGACCAAGTCGCGCATGAAAAGCACTGAGCAGACTAATCTGTTTTAGGCTCCACCAGACCAGTTAGACGCTGACACACCACTCACTCAAACTTTTATTTTTCGCAAACCATTGAATTCATCTTACTTTTTTTTTGTGAGGGGTGGGGGGGTTTGAGAGCACCTGCCTCGAGGATACAGCGGTACATCCGTCTCCTCTTTGCCGGATCGGGAGTTGGACTAGCCCAGCTGCGCAGGAGAGCTCCCCTGCGAAACGCGCCATGGGATACGGGAGAACCACTGCCGCTTTGTGCATGTACACCTGAGGCTTTTGTGGATTAACAACACGTTGTTGTTTTTTTAGGAAAAAGAAGACTCTTTGATTTACTCGCTTTAAGAGACTTTGTTCAGTCACGCGGAATCATTAGCCTCCGCCAAGGACTCTTATCACTTTATTTCTAATTCCACGGTGTGGATTTCGACGAAGAGCTGCCAGGATGGTCTCGGCCGACTGTTTCAGATTGTTCGTTGTCATCTTGTGTTGTTCGTCACACACAAATGGTAAGAAGTCATTCATGCTTATACAGATCACTTATTTACGCGTAGTAGAGTTGTATGCATGGAAGAACAGAGATTTAACATCGCACTGTTAGATTTGTTTCAATGAATGGATGAAAGCATGATGTTTAACAGACATTTGACCCGATCAGCTGTCACTTATCAGAAGAGGTACAGAGAGTGGCTTTTTATTTATTAATTAATGATGATTAATGATCATCTTATTCTTTCTATCTTTGAGCTGCTACCAAGAGTTGAATTATTTGGCCGTTTTTTATTTGATCCTTACATTTGTGGAATATGTTTTAGTGTTTATGGATATTTCAGTATTTCATATTTCAGTAGAACATCCAATTTGAATATTTTAGGAAAATGATGTGTCAAGGCTGTCATTGGACCTGCAGTTCTCATTTAAGCCGCTAGAGACAGTCTTGTCCCGTTGTAATTGGGTGATTATTCATGTTAATACATGTGTTGACTGACAGGTAATTCTAACAGACGAGTATTGGTGAAATTTGGATTTGTTTAATTTGGATTTTTTCTCATTTTGATATTGCAAATCAGCCCAGTGTTATATATTATTAAAAAATAAGTTTATCCAGCAATTGTTATCAATGAGTGAACAGGATTAAATATTTTTGGAAGAGAGAGTCTGTTTCTTCAGACAATATAATCAGCGTCATTGTCTGAGTGTCACTGTACAAAAACAAGATGGATAGATAAAAAGTGGATGTTCTTCCACCTTGTGCCAGGTCTAGTGAGATACACACGAAGCCTTCCTCACCATTCCCAAATAAACAGCCTATCGAAACAAAGGAAATACCCCCCACCCCCCCACACACACACACACGCACCCCTCCCTCACACACACACTACATGCTTTTAGCCTATGAAGCTTTGTCTACGATGTTTTCAAGTAGATTTCCTTCACTGTCCACACACAAAGCGTGGGAAAGACACAAGGAGGAAGCGGATGTAGGGGCAAGAGGCAGCCTGAAATTGTTCTGGCGAGTAAAGGTCACGGAAATGTGACACGCTACCTGAGCAAAGATTTCTTCCTGGAGCTCCTTGTGCTCATATTGAGCTCTGTCCAACTGCATCCACATGACAATGGCAGGGAGGACAGCAGGGTATTGTTCCTGCAGAGGAGACTGGTAGAGCCATTAGTCACTGATGGTGCGTCAACTTCTTTCTATTCATGCTGAGGTGTGTAACCGATGTATGTGTAAATAAACGATGAACTTATGCTTTACCACAAATATTTAGGATTCATGCTGCACCCTGTTGGTGTCATAATATTGAAGTTATTTATCATTCTACTGATACATTTGAACAGTTTTCTGTTTCTACATCTTCACTCAAGCAGAAAAGGTAAACTGTGTCTGAAAGATCGTCTGACCTATTTGGTATTTTGTTAATAATTCACTTGTAGCTGCTTCTTATTGAAAAGTGAGCACAGGTCAAGTGTGCTGCTTGGTGACCTTTTGACACCAATTTAAATGAAGCATCCCGGCTCAGAAGGAGAGAGGGAACCCTTTTGCAGCTCTTTGCAACACGACGCTTGCGTTTCAGATTTATTTCAGTTGTCCTGCGTAACGGTCAATGACTTTTGCATATCACTTGGGGTGTGATGCATGTATTATTGATTCAGTGAACTGTGTCTGCGAAGTTCATAGATTGCATGCTCTATCCAGGTAGTTAACTACAGTTATATAAATGGAAAAACAAGTGAAGCTTCGTGATGATTGGAAGAAATAGTGATTGAAGGGATGATTGAATGTGACCCTGGAAGCTGCCTTGCTATTTTATTGCCCTAAATATTATTCACTCATCGTGGTCGTAATTCTTCTCTATTAGTCTACACTATGCTGTATTAGTCAAACATCTGTTCTTCTCAGATGAGCACAGTGTTTGTTTGTTTTTCTGTCGTCTTCCAGAGTGAGTTGATATGTCAAATTAGTTTTGGAGTATTTTTTCTTTTCTTTCCTGCTCCGACACCTGAGATGGAGTGGAAAATGGGAGAGATGAGAGGTCAACCAAGTTCAGTGGGGGCTCATTGCTAACTGGTGGTACATCTGGGCCCGCACAGGCAGCACAAGAAAAACACATCCATACACTCACACACACACTCACACACACTCACCTGGATTGGGAGTTTTGCCAGCAGATCAGAAAAGGGCATTCCCTTACACGGGGATGTAACTTAACAAATTGCTTTGTGTAGCTGTTCTTATGTGATGATTGCAGCATCTGGTCCATAGTAGGCATATCCATCCTGAGCCAGCAATATGTTTTCTTCGAATCTTGCATGAGATTTCAATTTCAAGGAGCTTCTGTCTGCCAACTAGTCTTAATCATATGTTGTGGAACAGAAATCCTCTGGTTTTACCATTTTGATGTCTCATGCATGCGATTCCTGTTTGTTGGCACTACTCAACTTTATATAACCTAGAATGGCCACCCATCATGGCCAGATGTTCATTTATTTTGCTTTTTTAAGAGCAGTCTGGGGAATTTTTGCCTCCTAATCTCCAATGGCTAATATGCGGCTAATAAAAAAGGCACTCTGCCTAACTGTTGTCTTAACCTTGCAGTTGGCAAAGTGGACGGGAGAGAGAATACTTAGGACACACAGACCATGTAACACAGCCGGAGCAGCGGTAGCTACTACTTATTTTGGCAGGTGGTCTCAAGTCTTGTCAAGGTTTCATCTTTGTGAAATTTTTTGTTTGTCTTGAAAATCTCGACCTAAAGGCAACTTTCCATGAAACATCAGTGACACAAAACACCAACCAGGTCCTTATCAGGTGAAATAATAACTTTGAGAATTAAGAGAACAATTTTGTGTGTAGTATGCTGCATTGGTTTCCCATCACTATAATTATTAGAACATCAAAAGGCTAAACCGATCGCGTGCTATCCATTTACACTACAGGACAGGAAGTTCAGCCCAGTGGCCGTCGCAGATTATCAACTTTTTGCTACTGTTTCGCTCCTGTCGCCATGGCAGCATCACAGCCAAGATGACTCACCAAGAGTGACCCTGTACTCTTTTGTTAAGCTATAATTCCCTCTACACCCTTTTAATATATTTTGTTGTCACAGGAGTACAAGGAATGAATTGGCAAGGTTAAACAAGGAGGGAATCATCATGCCGTATTGTTACTTTTGCCTTGAACACACCAGAAAAAGATCGACTCTCAAGATAGTCGTGTTGTTTCATGATGGCGCAGGAAGCATGGGGAGATGAAGTGTATTCTGCAAAATAAAAGGGAAATCCACATATTATTCCCTGACTTGGGGTTTCCCGTCATATTCAGTGACATTACAGTCATCTCATAGGGTAATAGTGTTTTTTATTATGCAACACCAAGCATGATTTACTGGTGGCAGGCTGCAACAGCAAGGATGGTGACATCTTACCAACGGTTATGCCAGCTCATAATGGCCTTCTCGCATTTCATCTCAGCTTCTTCATTCTTATTCACATATTACTCAATTTGTTATATGCTCAACCTACAGTTCTGTAAAGTTGTTGTAAAATGCTAACTCTGTGCAGTTATTGGACTGAAGTATCAAAATAGTTAGCTGAAATCTTTCCAGAATTACTAGAAATGAATTCCAACAAGAAGTATACGAATAAAATAATTAGGACTGACCCCACTTAGTCAATTAGTCAGCTATTCAGTCATTTTAGTCTCAGTCGACTACACTTTCTTAAGTTGATTCAGCATTTTTAGTGCTTGTTCCTGCTGAATGACGTAGTTCCAGGAAACTTATGAGCACATCTCTAGTAAACACAATATTAAAAATGGTGCTTTTGCACAATTCTTTGTGAAGATACTAAATTTTACAGATCTATTGTGTAAATCAACAATAGATTAGTTTACAAAATGTAATTGACTAAGAATGTCTTTGGTCAAGGATAGCTCTAAATACAATAGCTGACAAGAGCACCTCACTGAGATTATGTTGCCAGAGCTGTGTAAAATATCTTGTCACCATTTAACATAATTTTACACAAAACTCATACTATTTTAATTATATATTTTGATATTTGATGGAAAATAAGCACAAAAGGGTAGTCTTGAACAATTTCAACTGCACTGCTGAACCTCTGGCTTACATTTGTTGAGAGTTTTTGTCATTGTCTGGCTGTTGTTTGAGACTAAATATTTAAACGGAATTTTCTATTCCGCAAACAGTGTAGAGTAGATCCTGGAATCCAACACTGTTTGAATTTTTTGTCGTAATTTTCTGTGAACCTTCCAAACACCGTGTCACGTGCCACTTCCCCTCATCAATGCCAAGTTAGGACAAGGACAGACCAATGTGATCCTGGTCTAGTATTAGTAAACTTGGCCCTGTGACAATAATCAGTTTGACGCTGTGTGGCTCAAGACCCCATCATCAGTTGAAACAGAACCAGAAGTCACAGCCTCCTTCTCTCTCTCTCCTTCATTTAGTTTGTTCCATGCCTGTCCTCTTCCTAATGGCTCTTAATGAGAACCAGCTTCGGGGCTCTTTGAACCAACACAGTAATCACAATTTCTGGCATTTTTCAGGCTCTCTGCTGGAGGAATGCGGCACACAGCTGTTACGGGGGGGTTAGGGGTGTCCGGGCGCTTGCTGAGGTCAGCTTTGGGCAGGCAGTGGGGCAGTTGGGAGTTTTGACGGTGTGGGTGTTGAGAGACAACTGCGGGACATTTCTTTTTTCTCTTTCAGTGGGTTGCTGGGGGCCCCTGCTGATTCATCCATCTGTAGTGTGTTACTGAGGAGAATAGGGAAACATGTTTTAAGAGATGAGCTTCATGTCCCCCCAACTCTAACCCTGCAATTCTAGGTCAGGTAGATGTTTTTTTGTTGTTGTTATTGGTGTTATGTGTTCAAGCAGATGCCAACATTCTTACATTGGTTGCTTTTGTATCACGACATCAGAAATCATTGTTGCAGACAGGACATGAGGTAGTGTGCTTTTTACTTTACCAATTGTATTTAACAGGCTCCCGGGGTCAAATTCAGTTTGATTAATCCATAATTTTGCAATGTTCTCATTTCCAGCAATTCATTCAAATATGACTCGCTGCCAATCTGCAGATGTGAGGTCATAAAACACAAACCAGAACATTCTCAAGGAAATGTGTGTGACCTTTCAGGAGAAATCAACAGATAGTTATTAACTTGTGATTTGTAAATTCTGGGATTGTTTATTTAGGTCAGGAAGCTTGATTTTTATTAATCTAATATACAGCTGAACAGCGCGTGGTATCACAGCATGAAAGACTATAAGCCACATCCCTTCCCCTCTGCATAACCTTGGACAATAAAACAATGATGTGCTAATATTTAGTGAGGAAGTCCATATTGAGTGCTACTGCCAACACTGGCACCGTCAGCTCATTCTTAGCACAACAGCTGTTCTGATTAATAGACAATGTTTGTGTTTTTCTGTATATGTGTTTGCATTTGTAAATGCAGGTGTACTTGTGTATGTGTGTGGTTTTTCTCTGTGTGTGTGCATACACATGTGTATCCATCATGTGTCAGCATGTCAGTAAGCTGTTGTGTAACTCCATTGTCTTTCTTGATTCTGGCTATAAATAGACGTTTCCCTGAAGACCGTAACATTTCGATATAATAAACCTGTTTTCTGACCACAATGACAAGCTGTTCAGGGAGCTCAGTGAAAAGAAGGAAATCACATATGTGACTGTGACACCTCCTGGAAAAGCAGTGAGAATCAGTGTTTCCAATGTTGATCACTGTTAAAGGGACCACTCAACAGTTACAGCTGGCTAGAGGCCACCTTTGATTCAAACATGTCGACCCCGGATTTTCCCCCGTGATAATGTAATACAGTAATAGCACTTTGAGTGCAGGGTCGAAAAAATGACTTGTTCCTAAAAGAGAGGAAGAGAGCACCCATTAAAGGAGGTTGAGCGGTGGATTTAGAGGTCTAACATGCTCCCAGTATCACCCCCCTCCATTCCACCTTCTTTCTTTCTTTCTGCTCATCCCAGACCACTATTCATTCTACTTGTCCTCCCAGCACCGGAAACACCCCCAGTGCTCTCACAGCAGCCCATCACTTGCATAAGAGGCAGGAGCATGTCGGCACAAAGTGAACCCACATGCACAGCGCTGAAGTGATTCATGGGGGATTTCCTACAATCTTTTTTTACTGTTTTGAGACAAACAACATTAATGAGATGCTGTAAATATGTAGGTTTGTAGGCCTTTGTCACTAATAGTGCTCTATGTGTGTGTGTGTTCAACAGGACATTTGGAGACGGAGCACTCGCCTAAGATTCTGCCCTCTGACAATCCCCTCATTCGACCTAAGGACGATTTATTGAACCTCACATGCAGGTATGCAACACACCGATTTGTGTCAATGCCAAGTGAACCAAAACGACAAATCAGTGTTCAATGTCATATTTAGCTAATATAGTGCATTGCTACAGATTAACCTACCCGAAGGTAAAATTGTAGTAGACAATAGACAATAGACCAGTAGACAATTGTAGTAGACCATCAGCAAGAAGATTAGCTTTTTCTATAAAGTTATTCTTAATACTGCTCATCGTGGCCACGAGATTGGATTCCGTGCGAAATTAGATGAAATCATGCAGGTCCACCAGAAACTCCTTCAGCTCAGACTCCAGCTGGGCATCCAGCAGCAACCAGACCCAGATCCGGCTTCAACCTGCAGTTAAAAGCTCTGGCGGGGGGGAGGAGAGCTCAGAGCCCGGCAGCATTGTCTGCTCCTCCAGCTAGAAGCAGAGCTTTGCCTCGCTGCTCCTCCGATCCCCACTGGGAGCAACACCAACACCATGCTGCAGGAGACCCAGGCCGTATTGCTGGGCCCACTGAAGGGAGGCACAGGAGAACCAGAACCAGAACTGTGCTGGGCAGACTGTCAGACCCTGCTGCACTAAAATGGGAGGTTTTCTAAAGGGACACCGGTGCTCGGAAACCACTTTTGTACACAGGGACCAGCAAAATCAACACACAATTAATGTTCCTTGTAGTAGCTTGAAGTACATTTTGTTTTTCACTCTCCGTTACGTAACATCTTCAATGAAGGACTTTTACTTGTATTTGTGGTATTTATACAATAGCCTAAAGGATCTGAATACTTATTCCACCACTGCATGTAGACTTTGATGAATATGTAAATACCTGATTGACAAAAGTAAGTATTTTGTCACGCAGGAAATCCTAAACATCCGTTTTTGCAATAATCAAAGAAGTTCATGACCCTAGTTTTTCTTGCCCTTTCTTGGTCAGTTATCAGAAGAGACGAGTCAGTGTCTGAACTGTCACTGCAGCCATAAAGTTTAGACTCTTGTCTCATTACATGACAGAAAGGCCAGGGGGAAAGTTAACGGCACATGCTTGGGCCTCAGGCCACTTGCTGGCTACAAAGATGCTGGGACAAGTGGTGGACCACATTTATCAGCCTGTTGCAATTTCCTTTTGGGATGGTGGGACCAAAGTGTGCTGCATTCACATTTGTTAAGAATTTTGAGAGCCTTGCATCATTTTGTAGGCCCCCAAGGAATGTTCAGGAACTCATATCTATCTAAAATAATGCTTCCCTATAAGGCCATATGCTAACATGCCTGGCCCATACCGTCTTGTTTTCTGTCACTGGACAAGAGCTGGAGGTTGCTTGACCCAAAATTCTGCAGGCAAAGGCAATGGTATGCAAGACATGTTTGATGTTCCTCTGGGATCTCTTTAATGAGAGTTTTAAAATGGAAAGAATGTGTTAGCTGAGCACATCACTCAGGAGAAGCATGTTCCCATGTGAAAGTTCAAGTAACTGGGTGACTCCAGATTAACTCAAAATAAACTTGAAAAGAACATCAAGTCAGAAAGTTCCAAGCGGAGAACAGCCGCTGCCTAAATGAAAAAGCTTGTGAGTTGCCAGCTATGACACTTCTCCTCGAAATGGATCCGAAATACAAGTTTTTGATTCAAGGCTTTGTTGCCAGAGAACAGATCCACTGTAATGTGATGCGTCGAAATTAGAAAGAAAAACAACATATTTGGTATGTAATATTGTTTTAAATGTTCTACACAAAGTAGCCTCGGTCATCAAACGGTAAGGAATATTTTCTCCGTATTCATCTAATATTGTCCGTCTGTCTTCTGTCAGAGGTTATGGCCTGCTGCACTGGACACTTGGTGATCCCAGTCGATCGATCTCATCAGAGGGGGTGAAGGTGGAGCCGTGTGATTCCAGACGTCACTCTCACTGCAGCAAACTGACAGTCGCAAGCTTAAGTGTCAATGACACAGGAAGTTACAGCTGTAACTACTCCAAGAACGGTTTTGAACACGTCACCTCGATCTACGTCTACGTCCCAGGTGAGGCCTGCAAAGCGCTCTCGCCAGTTCAGATTATCTGTGTTTTTTATCAAATGCAGTAAATGAACCAGTGGGAATAAGAGAATATAACAGAAACCTGTGCAGTCTCTGATAGATTTATGACACTGACATTTTCCCCTCCAGTCCAGAATGTGCGTTATTTTCTAGATTGAGAAAAATTGAATGTAATGTTTAGAAATACAAATAATTGTTCTATAAACTAAACCACAGCTAAGAGGGATTTCTTTTTTAATTGAGTTGTTTTTACTCCATCTAAGAATTAACTATTTGTTTTTGTAAAAAGTCAAGACTCCTGATGAAAGACAGGTTTTCACAGGGGGATTGTCATCTGCTGAAGCAAGAGGAGGGCTATGGAGTTGAACTGAGCCCACAAACAATGGCACATAATGGACAGAATACGATGGCTGATGAGCAATCTGATATTTCCCGCAAGATACGAGAGCTGGAAAACACCCATATTAGCAACCAAAAAATAATGCGTCAGCAAGAACAGAAAAGAAAGCAAAAGAAAAAAGTTGAAAAAGGGAAGAAAGTTTTAAAGAAAGAAGGAAATACAGAAAAAGACAAAAAATGTTGCAATTGTACACACTTTGCATGACTACAGTTATTCCTTACATTTAGGAAGCTGACTTTAATCTACAAGCATTCAGATTCTGGTGCCACAGTGCTCCTATTCAGAAAGAGAGAGAGAGACAGAGAGAGAGAGAGAGAGAGAGAGGAGGTGGTTTCTTTGCTACTATGGAGGTGGAAGGGTTAGCGTGATTGCACAGGAAGCCCTGGTCATTTCCGGTTCTAGCTGCTGTTCTCAGAAGTCTCCGCTAAAGTGTCACATGGCACCAGTTACAGTTACAAAATCATTGAAATGTGTTGGGCGGCATAAGGAGAGCAGATTTTGAGTGTCAAGTCAACATCAGCCCATTTTAGCTAGATGTGTGTGCTTTTTGACATTTAATATAATATATATAAAGATGAAATCATGAAATATTGGTCTAAGGGATGTGAAATAGTTGTAGACAATGGCTAAACTAAATGCTGGATGCACTTTGTTCCCTCTCTGTGAATGTGGTTCCCAGGCCGCCTGCTGTGCCTGTGTTTAGTCTAACGCTTTCTTTTCAAAGCCCTTCAGCCGTTTATTACATCATTTTTCATGCTTACTTTTCAAATAATGGTTCCTTTATCACACCACTACTGCTTGACCTCACACCAATTGCAGACTATTTGTGTAGTCATGAATTTCCCACATCGGCCGTGTGATGCCTGGCTGCCCAGTAGGAACAAACCACTAGCCTGATTGCTCTGTCTGTGCTCTGCTGCCTTATTCGGTTAGAATGAACTGATCTGGGATTTGATTTCTGTGTTGGATGCCCTGACATTGCTCTGATTCAATTACACAGCTAAACTCAGCTCTAGTGTAACAGTTTATTTCAGAACAACAGCTGTAAATTTGCTACAAAACATGGTTATCCCAAAAGACTAAATGTAAGTGTCCACATCTGCTTTGAAATGCGATTTCTGACTGACCTGTATTTTAGATCTCACTTATTTTGAGTTGTTTTTTTTTGTTGTTCTTCAGCTCCCGAGCAACCATTTGTGGAGCCCCATATATTTAAAATCTTGGGCATCTACAGGCATGAGACCAGCCTGGTGGTTCCCTGCCGGACATCCTCTCCTGATACTGTTGTTACACTCACAGGGGTAAGGTCTCTCGAAGACAAACACTTTACACCTTCTGCTTATGATTGTGCTGTATATAGTAATACACTGTATGTGCTCCAAAGACCTGGTTGCACATGGATTTAAAAAGTAAATCACACAGTACACCATCTCAGAAAGCCAGATTGCTATTAACACCACAGCAGGGCATCCTTATCGTATCCTTGTCGTCTTTGGCACTCTGTGCTTGAGGCATCTTGCTGGTTCTCACACCCTTTGTGTTGAGCATACAGAAACAGACCAGTGGCTTGTCTGGGTGAAGCTCACGGGCGGCGATGGGAGTCATTCTGTCTGCTTCCTGTAAGAGCAGGAAGGTGTTCCAAGAGTGTTTTTTCTCAGAATAGACCCTCAGACTAAATTTAGCCCCCCTTCTCTTACAAACATCAGGAAATCCAGGAGAAAAACAGTACACACTGTGTCCAGTTACAGGAAACAACAGGGAATCATGAGGATCATTTGATACCAGAGTGCAGCTAAAGATGTCAGTGGAGGAGAGCTCCCTCAGTGATATGGTTTGCACAAGGCTTTTTCTCTTTCTGTCAAACGTAAGAACCTGGTTGTGGTCACCAAAGGCAGCATGAAAAGCTACCATGCCTACTGCTGCCGTGGACAGTCACATCTGACTCAGATGGCACAGATAGTGGTTGTGAGACCTTCCTGCTGTTGGTGAATCTATGGCACTCCTCCTTTCTGCTCCCTTTCCTTCCTTCCTTCCCTTGCCTCCTCTCCCAGCCCAACTTCTGGCCTGAGAACAAACAGCAGCAGGCACGTACATCCTTTTTCTGAGTCAACGCTGTTTTGTGCTCCATTGCATAAAATGATTACAGAGGTTGCACTCCACAAAACAATAAAAACTAATTTGATATTCACTCTAACAGATGTCTGTCCCCAGCTGAGCCCAGCAGAGCACGAGTTACATGTTAAATGAAGTTGAGTGCATAACACTTCAGTCCGTCTGGCTCAGTGTTCTTTACGAACATCACGAATGTCACCAAATATCCACGGTACCGACAAACCTTCTCTGCTCTACTCTCTTGATTGCAGCAACCACCTTTATCAGAGAAGGTCACTAAGGAAATAGTCTGGGATCCGAAGGTTGGATTCAAGATTCCCTACCAACCCGATACTGAGTATAGCATGCTCACCTGTAAAACCACGGTCAACGGTCGTGAGTTCAAGTCAATGTACATCCCTATGAGAATGAGTGAGTCTGTTGTCTTTCTAGCCATCTTGCTCAGTTGAAAAATATAGATTAGTGTCGATTTCTCTGTTTCTCTGTCTTCTTATATTTGTCACCATTTTTACAGCTCATGTTCTTATGAATGTGAAGATCACCCCAAATAATGTCGCCAAAGTGTTGGTTGGAGACACCCTCATGCTCAACTGTACTGGTGAGACCACCTTTAATGGAAGAATCAACTTCACATGGGATTTTCCACAGAAGAAAGTAAGTTCAGGATTTACTTTTGATATAGTGCTGCTATATGTTAAACACACTGTCGCAGAATGTAGCAGTGGAGTTTATAGTTCCTCCTTTGTCCTCAGGAAAAGCATTACTATACCAAAAAGACGACGGACCCCCCTGCTAATGTTCTAGAGATGAGCAAGGCTTTAATTTTGCCAAACATTACCATGGAGGATCAGGGGAAGTACCACTGCAAGGCTGACCTTGAACCCACGGTACACAGCAATGTCTCAGTAACAGTCCTTGTCTATGGTGAGTATGCTTTGGATGGATTTAAAATCAGGTGACGATTTCCATGAGCTCCAAAGTTTATTACAAAGCATAAAAACACAACAAAATGATCAGACACATTTTAACTTCTAAATAAACCTCACTGTGGTGATTCTACAATGATATGATGGTAAAACTTTGCTTTTCGATGGATTCTAATGTCTGTCATTAATCTTTTGTTCCAGAGCATCCATACCTCTATGTCTCCTATAAGCCTGGTCGGCCTGGTAAGGTTACTGTTAGAGAAGGTAAAAAGAAGCTTGTGTTTGCCCCCAAGGTCGACGCTCTGCCACCAACAGACATGCCAGCATGGTAAGTAATGCTTTAAAGTCCCAATAAAAACTGCTGATTATGTATTGAGTGAGCGAACACCTTTATGAGTCAACTTTCCATTCACTTCTTTCATTGATTCTTGCTCTTTATCCATGGTTTAAAAACCTTTCAATGCCTCCAATGTTTAGGTATAAGGATGGGGTCCCTATCAAGAATAATTCCACCTGTTACAAGATGGCTGGTTACAACTTGATCATCTCTGATGTGCAGCAGAAGCATGCTGGGGCCTTCACCATAAGCCTGGGCAACCAAGTGAAGGGCGTGTACAGGAATCTGAGCTACACGCTGGTAGTCCACGGTAAGCTGTTGCCATAAACCTGATAATGACTGCTGATCCTAAGGAAATGAAGCAGTGCCTTGGCTGCCCCAGCACTGTAGCTGCTTTCAGTGCAGTTCACTGGACTGCAGGTAGCAACTCTAGTATGAGAGGAATTTGGGGGCTTGTTGATTCCAGGGCTGGATTGACATAGCAGGGGCAGCTGTTGTTGATTATTGGGGCTCTTTTGGGGGGCTTGGCGCAGTGTGTAAATGGCGTGGGCTCTATTCTGTACGCAGATTCCAGCCGCTCCAGACCCCCCCTAGTCTCCAGCATTTATTTGCATCCTCACCATGTGTATATACAGTGCAGCTCATATAAACATGTTCCAAACAATATGTATACAGCTTGAGGAAAACAAGGACTGAGCATGTAATTGATTGTTTTAACTGAATACTACTGATGACTGTTAACACTAGAGGTTATAAATGTTTTAGGGTATTAGGTTGAAACTTGGACAAAGTCTGCTTACTATAGAGAACAGAGAAGTGTGCGTCAGCTACTTCAAGCTTGTCATGGGGGGGCAACGCTATATTCATTGCGTTCTTTAAACACAGCAATCCCAATAGTGTGCCAAAAAGTGTAAAATCAGCTCCATGTGGTTTGTATACACTTTATTTATGATCCTTAACTGTCCTGCTTCACAAAACTTTGATTTATTGTAATGACAAACAAATAAAACACACAGCCACAACTAAACACAGTGAAGGGAGATTCCTGGTATCAATTATGGAACTATTTCATCAGTTGTTTAGGGCTGTCAGAGTGCTCCAGATTATGAATGTGTCCTACGTGATGGCGTGTGCAGGTTTTGTGGTTTGCCTAGCTATGTCGCTGTGTGTAGCCTGACAATCTAAGCTGTTCAAAATGGAGAGAATGGCTAGGTGATGTGGACCGGCACAAGGATCTCTGTCTGTTGTTGATGGTTGATACACTGATGGGCATGGGCCACTGTGGGGTCACTCTTGGACCTACAGTCCCGGGCTATCCAATCATTCTGCCATTCTTCTCCTACACGACGTCCAAAGGACAACTGGTGTGCACCTTTTTCATGGCTATCCATCATGACTGCCGGCCCTCATTATAAAGACATTATGAGATTCCACAGTGGGCTGGGATGGTGGCTGGTTGATCTAACCTGTTGTCGCTCTCTCTTTATCTCGCTCTCCCTGTGTTTTTGTGTTTGTGTCTGTGTTCTTATGTGTGTTTATGTGCACTCCTCTCTCACAGTGAAACCAACCATTTCAGAGGCAGAGCTTGCCACTGTGGACGTGCAGCCCTACATGTTTGGCAAACAGCATCAGCTAACCTGCACTGCTTATGGGATACCCTTACCAGACATCTTTTGGTTCTGGCAACCGTGTCACTCAGACCCTGCACTTGTAAAGTGAGTCACCATCTTGCTATATTCACAAAAACTGAAATGTTTAAACTAGATTTTCTGTAAACGTCGTCCAATTTTGAAGAATTTAAAATGCATCAAAGGGAAATCTGAATAACATAATCTGATTCAAAATGTGTTGGAGGACAAAAACTTATATTTTGTAAAAAACGTATTATTTGTATTCACAAAAAACAGCATCATAGACTTAACAGTACGTACTTGTAGGGCCCAGACCCACCAGACCAGCCCGGGGATCCCACTGTCAAACAGATCTACATTGACTAAATTGACACTGGCCCAGAATACGACACATTAATCAAAGAAACGGAGCCCTCGAGAGCTGCCCTCTCGTTTGTGGTCAGTGGCTTTGTAGGCTGAAGGGGAAAAATAGGGGAGATGTATTAATCTCAGATTCCCAGAGCTGTTACACACCCGAACAGAACTGAGTGTATGAGTGACTGTGCATGAATACCGGCCTGGTAGTGAACCCACAAACAAGATGAACATTCCCTGAGATCCTGGCTCGTCAATGGCAGCAGGAGACCTAGGAGTCGTAAGATCAGGAAAACAATGGGTCATTACCCTTGGGTTATCAGGCCTCAACACCATTACCAAAAACAACATTGTGGACCACTGCACAAGAAAGAGATGAAATTCTGTTACATACTCAATGGTGTTAATCCACCAGTGCCTCTATTGTTTCATTTATTAAATGATCTCAAAAACCTTCTTGTACTTGCCAGATTCATGAGCATTGAGTCAGAGCAACTCTTTCTGCCTGGCCTAAAGATAATCAGAGCTGGCACTATGAACAGTGGCAGGCAGCTAATGAGACAAGGGAACAGCTATAGCCTGGTGGGAGGCCAATTGTGCAAAATGTTTGTTTTATACAGCCCTGACCCTGCAAAGTACCTGTCACTGTAAATCCAGTATTTAGCCCTTCAAGATCATATCTCATCTAAATCTTTGGGAGTTTTGAGGGGACACGCAGGGAGTGGGAAAGGTTTAGAGGTGAGGGAAGCTTGCTATGTTGGATGTGGAATGAGTCTGATAGGGTAAGGGGCAGAAATATGGGAGTGTCTTTATCGCCAGGTTGAGAAGTTATCAGCTGTCCCTTGTTGACCGCCAAGGTCTTAGTATCAACCTTATCTCCTCTGGCCAGAACGTGTGGAGGGGGGGCTGTTTCCTGTACGAGGTGACGCATAGCACAGCCCTTCCTGTCGCTGTTGCTGTTTCCTCCTCTGCCTCTCCTCTCATCAGGCTGATTGTTCCCCACCACGGGCGGTGAAGGGTTTGGGGGGTTGGTGGTCAAATGAATGCTTTCTCTTGGTTTTATAACCCAGACAATCTGGTCTAGACCTGGACTCGACCCACATCAGTCTCAGTGGTCTTTTAACATACCCTCACCCTTTCAGACTCAGGGCTTTTAAAG
The DNA here is from genome assembly GCF_004355925.1 of Anarrhichthys ocellatus. Taxonomy (NCBI): domain Eukaryota; kingdom Metazoa; phylum Chordata; class Actinopteri; order Perciformes; family Anarhichadidae; genus Anarrhichthys; species Anarrhichthys ocellatus. Next base: position 3,246,132 of record NW_022280057.1, read on the forward strand.
TACGATAGCACGTTGTACTTTATAATCGTGTGATGTAAGCAGCATGTGTTCTAACGTAACATCAAGGTTCCCAATTTAATCAACATGAGAGTCTTTTTTTTCTGTGTTGTATTGTTTAAGGTCCAACACATCTACATTTGTCTCTATTCATACTGATTGCGTGTTTCTTATTACATTTTTTCTGTTCTACAGTTGCAATGCTAACAACAAGCCTCTTCCGGTCAACATTGTTGACAGGGGAAATAACTCCCACAACTGGATTAAGAGCATAAATGACAAGTCTGAGCTGGTTAAAGGAAAAAACAAGGTATGTGGTTAAACTTTATTTGTAGTGTTTCCACATGGGTTTGAAACAACAGATACACACCGTGACATGTGGATGACAAGTATCAGTGACCAACTCAACAATAAGATTTATATGAGAATTGGATCAAGAAGAAGTCTAAGGATCAAGGGAATAGACCAAACGCTAGGTCAGGTTCAAGTAGAAACCTCTTGTGACCGGGGCTTGAAAGTCAGATGTAACATCTGAAATCCATAAATCATTACTATGTTCCTGCTTTTGGCAGTGATGCTGTACGTTTTTCACTGAAAGTGATTCATTTTGTCTGCGGTAGTTTTGACTTATTTAACTGTGACCAAAACACATGAAAAGGCCCTCAGCAGTCCCTTTTGAAGAAATCAGTCTTGTTTTTCATTGTTGCTCTTAAAAAAAATCTTGATTAATTCTTGGAATAAACAACCAAGAAAATATGGGAAACATTCTTGTTTTTTACACGTATGATGTGTTGCATCTGAAAAGGCATATATTATATTGATAAATAATGTACATTTACAATATAAATGTAACATACTTGGATAACTAACTGCATTGGTTTTCCTTCCTATAATGAGCAATGTACTTTGAAATGGTGAACCCATAACGCATAGACACAGTTAATTTTCCTATAATGGAGTGACATACACATTCACAGTTCTTTCATATGAAGAAGGCCTGTAAATGAAGCAGCTGCAGCTTCATCCTGGGCCTTGCCAAAGAAACATCTTTTATTCTGACATCAGTTAATCTTTTCTGCTGTTTAGACTCTTGGATCTAAGCCTTGTAAACCGTGCAAAATATATATGGCTTAAGCCATGCGTGTGCCAAGAGCTTTGAACAGACTTTTATAGATTCTACCCTACACCATTACCTGTGACGAAGAGCCACTACACACACTGAAAAACAGCTGGAACTGTGCTTTTGTTATGTAAGCATATTCTGCTGTAATTGCACATAATGTAATTATAAAAGCAAGCTCTGATCATGAAAACAGTGCATTTAAGCAGCTACAAATAGTCTGTCACACCAACACATTAGGCACATTTAGTTGTCTTACACCTCAATTATTTATTTCTGCAAAATCAACACTCAGGTTTGAATGTCGGATCTACGAGTCCATCAGCTTTTCTTAGACAACATAAAACCCATGTCTTCGTGCAAACCTAAACACAATACGGAAACTGTAGACAAATGTCCTGTGGGAGCCGTTTACTAAAACTGTTCACCCAAACGAAATTAAGAGCAGGCCTCCTTTGCCTCTGTAGGATAAGGTTAAAGAAACCCATTACAGCAGAATAGGCCAAGTAAGGCACATATTCGTTGTTATAAAGGTTTTCAGCTATAAAGAATCCATGATCATTCTCAATCCAAACTTTTCGTTCACTGTTTTCACCTGTATTTCTGGTTCATAAGTAAGTGGTTTATTGTCTCCTGCTCTCTGATTAAGCTCAGAATGAAACCCACAATCATATAATAATTGTAATTTTGACAATTTTCATAGGGCATCAGTTCTGATATGTCTCTGACATGAATTGGGAGGCACCACTTATTTAAAAGTACTTGTGGCCAAACGCTGGTGCTTTATGAGGGTTAGGACTAAGGGTCAATGATAACAAGCAGAAGTTTAAAAGAACAGGGATTTGTTGGAAGTGAATTCCTCTCTGTCACCCCACATAAATCGTTGTGGCCCGTGAATAAGAACGTAGTCAAGGCCGGGCCTTTCAGTGCCTCCCCAGAAGGCCCAGTAGAGAGGAAGACTGGCCCGGGTCATAATATATGGAAAACACAGGGGGGGCACAGAGGTCACAGTGCGTCTGGTCAGGTCACCTCTTGGGGACTGTGCACAATTGTTTAAATGACTGTGTTCGAGCTCGGGTTACATCATGGTGAGTAATAGCCGTAACATAATACCATAAGGCCACTTCATCTCTGTTTTGACAAGTGTCACAGCAGCATGAATCGAACAATATGATATGACTTTTAAACACACATTCTGTGACTGCCTGAGTGTTTGTATCGTGAACATTGTTTCATGGCTACAGCTGTGTGTCTTGAGAGTCAGCACAATAGCTCCTACAAGCCTAGGAGGTTTAGGCCAGCATACACCCAGACAATACACCCACATCATTCACTCTCTTTGATGTAGCTAACTGGCCCCCAAAAAACAGATGTCAACCTGAACACTAAGCAGAGCCCCACGCAGTCTGGCCCTCACCCAAGTTTCACTTATTATTTTGTCTATTTAAGCCATTGAAATGTTGAACTGGCGCAATGATAAAATTGAGTATGGCGTTAGAAGTGCTTTCCAGGAAATGGACCTCGAGCCATGGCACTAGATCTATAGTACAGGTCTGAAGGCGACTCAGCGGGTTTTAAACTCCAGATGTATCCTTTTATTAATGTTACGCACTGGAAAGTATAAGTCAAACCAGGCTCTGGACCTCTTACCCGCCTGTTAACAGCGACTCGCTGCTCTGATGGTGATTGAACCTTAGAGATACGTCACACTGAAAGTTCATGTCGAAGCAGAATTCTGAATTGTGATGTTAAACATTTGTTGTTTATCTCCACATGTTTTCTTTCTGTTTGGAACAATCAGTGATAATTGCCCCTCTTATCCCAATTAGACTGTGAGCACCCTGGTGATAGGAGACGCTGTCATGTCAGGACAGTACACATGTGGGGCCCAGAATGAAGTTGGCAAGACCACAATGACGATCCCTTTCTACGTTGACGGTAAGTGGGTCACCAGAATATGAAAGCTGAAATATTTAAATCTGAATAGCTCAGCTAAAAGTGCAAACAGAGTTTTATTGCAATAATAGCAAAATGCACTATACTGTGCACTGGATTCTTTCAAATTATCTACACGTACAGTACACGCTGTAATGAATTGCAAGAACAGCGAAGGAATGTGCAGATTGCATTGTGCAATAAAGAAACCAGAGGGGGGCATTAATTGAAACCATCTTCCACTGCAGCTGAGTGGCTTCAGGGTGGAAGAGAGGCAAACATGTCCTGAGCCATATGGAGTGCTATAATGGCACGCTTTTAAAAATAACTATGAATAGCATGCATTCCTGCTCTGCTGCCAGCAGGTCATTCCTCTTTCTCTGTTAGCTTTCTGCTAGGAGAATTCAAGAGTTTCGAGAGTTCCCAACATAGATATCAATTAAGACATTCATGTATTCATAGTGAGGATGTGGTGTCACTGCAACAAAGTGAATCACAATTCCTTAAAAGCTGAGTGAATCACATCTCCTGAGGGGTGGAGGATTGCTTTTGGGGAGGGATGTATGCGGGTGAGCCCAAGCTTGAGGGGATGCCAAGGGCCAAAAAACGTGTCTCCCAGAGTGAGAGAATTCCAGAGAGGAATTCATCTCTCTTCCAGAGGTGAGGAAGACGGAGAAAGATGGAGAATACTGCTAAAAAAGAGGACACAAATGTGATAACAGCTGCCTTCTCTTACGGAACACAGAACGCTTTCCAGCAATCTGAATAAACAAGCTCAGTCTGGTTCCCCTGGGGCCCAGACTCAGCTTCTCTCCAATCGGATGAGTGCGGCAGCGCCGTCAGGCATGCAGTCCCCTGGCAACGCGCTTCCAATTAGCAGTGATGAAACAGGAAATAACTGCAAATTTCACATTCCTGGCATTGCAACAAGCAGCAAGTATTGTCCAACAGAGGATGCGTGTCTCTGTTCGTGTAAAACATGATGTGGAATGCTCTTCTTTATTCATAATTAGTAACTTTTGTTGACCCCATCTGATCATTGAATGTATCTGGAACTGAGGATGATTCAACATCATTGAAATCCATTTTCACACCAGATCAACCTGAGGAAATCACCATCGAACCTCAGGCAGCCATCGAGGGGGATGACGTCACTCTGACCTGTCGGGCAGCTCGCTACCTTTACAAAGACCTACACTGGTTGGATTCCAGGAATCAAACGATCACTTCCAACGTGTCCAGTCTCCAGATCAGCCGCTACTCCATTTCTCTTTCTCTCCGTCTGCATAACGTGTCCCAAATCAGCACTACAGGTTACAAGTGCCAAGCATACAAGCTCCACAAGAGGGTTGAACTCAAGACCGCGGCACTTTTTGTGGATGGTGAGTTAGAGGAGGATATAAGAAACTTGCAACACTTGATAAGTCGCTGTCTGAACAAGACAGTAATAGAGAAACAGCAGCTTTAATTCAAACCTTTTTTTATGTTTTGTTTTTTGTGCAGTGAGAAAAAGCCCCTGGCTGAGTCAAAATCTGACTGATCAAGATGTGAACAGTAGCAGCACCCTGATGCTGGCCTGCTTTGCTCTGGGAGTTCCTCGTCCGTACATCATGTGGTACAAAAATGGCGTTCAGGTGGAGGAAGGACCAGGTAACCTGAGAATGCTATTCTATGTGCCATGATTATCTTATGATATGATACAATTTTATAATATTGGTTAACAGTGGCACAAGTGCAATCCTGCTGCAGAACTGCACAACTGGATGATGGGCTGAAAGAGAAAGAATACATTTTGTTGTTAGGAAGACTGTATTATCAGCAGGTGAATCTGTCATCTGCTTTGAAAGCTGCTGACAGTTTCTCAATGTGTCAAAGACCAGGCCACGTTTTTTCATTGTAGGGCATATTTGCTCGAGGCACAAGTAAACAACATTTCTGATTCAGAGTGGGGGTGATGTCATTTCAGAAGCTGAATTTATATTTCCAAAACCCTAAAGTTCCTATCTATGCACACTGAAGACATTTGTGCAGTTAAGCTGCACTTACTGTTGCAATCGTTTATATAATTACGGGCTGTTGGCAAAGTAAAGGTTTCATTCAGTTGTATTCAGGTTGTCAAATTTGCATTTACACGCACACTGTGAGAAGATAAGTATGCTAAATCCTTTTTATGTAATTGCATAACCTCAGCTCCCACAGAACATATTATTTCTGGCTCATGGTGTTTAAAACATCCTGAGTAGAAATTTAATTATTCTGCATAAACACAACCTGAGTAAGAGTGGGTTACTTTCCAGCCATAATTTTTATAAGCTCAAGTGCCTGAAGATACACTGTTTCACTTTCATCTGCTTTTGAACTACTGCCAGTCTGCACTTGCACAAAAGATTGAGTCCCAAATGTTAAATGTCACACCTTTTAAACTGTATCAGTTTGACTGAGATTGTGTGTTGCAGGTATCAGTCTGGGAAAGGACGGGGTCCTGACCATCGAGAGGGTGAAGAAAGATGATGAGGGTCTCTATGAGTGTGTAGCCAGCAATGTTGAGGGTTTTGCGAAAACCAGTGCTGTTGTTACTGTGGTCGGTAAGTCACTCAGACACCTTGAGATATTAACTAACTAACCATCAAAAAAGATCCAACACTCACCAACAACTTGCTGCATTGTCAGTGGAGTGTTGTGGGCTACACATCGCATCAAATACACTAATCGTCCGTCCAAAACAGTGGAGTCATTGCATATTCTGCATGTCCAATCAAAACGTCTCAGAGGCCCTCTTGTTTTCTTGTCACCACTACAAATAGCTCTCGTCTGACTTCATTATGAAAAGTTTCCCCTGACAGAAAATCTGTGGCTGCCAGGAATGCCAAGTGAATTCCTTCTCGGGTTTTATGACCGAGGCTCTGGCTGAGGGCCTTTACCTTGAGGACGTGACCTCTGTGAAGTGTTAAGAGGTCCACTAATGAGTGCATTAGATTGAGTGCTACAACAGCCAAGGGGCTGGAAACACACAGTAGATAATTGGAGTAGCATGTCTCTTAACGTGTGTGTGTGTGCCTGTGTACCTTCACATGTAAATGAATTGACGTGAAGGTCAGGATGGCAGTGTAGGTGAGATGTCATGCATGTAGTTTTTTCCAAACAGATTCTAAATATGCTAAACTTCAATCTCTCTTAAAATTCAACAGTAAGTGTTATCAATTCCATCTGCACCACAAAGATATTTCAGCAACAGGCTGTATGCATGTTCTGCTTGGCTGTTTAGTCAAAGATTACATAATATAAGCGCCAGACAAACTTGTTGTGCAGATTCAAGGGATACGATGTTTCAGAGTGTTGACATGGATAGTTAAGAAAAAACAGTGTTTGGAAGAAAATATTATCGGAAAAAGTGTGGTATGCATATCCTAAGCAAACCAGAAATAAACAGCAAAGTGTGTTTCTATTTCCTTTTTGTAAATAATCTCCCAGAGAATTAACAAACAAATAAACGATTGACAAATTTGTAACAGAATGTTTTCTTTTGATCTCACTATTATATGACAATTTATGAGGTCATGAAAAGCACACAGTGGTTTCTTTGCTTAATAGGTCTGGTAGTTGACAATAGTTTTTCTCTTTCCAGGGGATGAAGGGAAGCCAAATGTTGAGGTGATCATTTTGGTGTGTACGGGAGCTGCAGCCACGTTCCTCTGGCTCATGCTGATCCTCTTCATCCGCAAGCTAAGGAAGGTAAGACGCTGTGTTACTTCTTTATATTACAAAGTATATGACATTAGCATTTACCAAGATGAGGAAAGTTCAAGAGTCATGGCATTTGTGATTTCTTTTTTTTGTGGTTCCTGTTTTCAACTAATTTGACTCCAATGATTTCATAGAAGCGACTGACTAATGCTTCTTGTGAAATACAGTTAAATGGAAGGACACATTTAGCCAGTGTTTATGATTTCCACATTTCCTTCGATGAGCTGGAAATGCTGAGCTTGTTTGTAAGTTCAGTCAAAGGAGAACATAATGTACTTATGCAAATAAAACAACGAGGAGACATTTATGCACCTTTGATCTGGACAAGTATGCGTAGAGCAAGAATTTTTATAGTCAATTCAACATTTTTCACGACTTACTGATCATTTGAAATGAAACAAAAGTTCAAAACTCTGCGTTGTGTCGTGGTTGTCATTGTCAAAAACGTATTAGATCATTCATATTTTGTAATTCAACACCCTCAGCAACCGGCACAGTATAAGATGGGTCCGTCTATCATCATTGACCCTGACGAGTGTCCCCTCGAGGAGCAGAATGATCTTCTTCAGTACGACAGCAGTAAATGGGAATTTCCCCGTGACCGACTGCGACTAGGTGAGAATCCAATGTGCAGAAAAATGTTGAAGACATAATTTTCATATATTACGGGCAACTTTAGACACAGTTGGTTTCTTTTAAATGGGTTAACCGCAAGGCTGCCATAACTTTAGATGTTAAGATGATGTTTAAACAATAACAGAACATCCAGAGCCACACTTGGGATATCTCACAATATTAGTGTGTGTAAATAGCTTGCTAGCTGGATGAATGAAAATGTACACAACCCAGCAGGTAATGCCCTTGATGATGTGTTACTTGTGGTGATGATTTGGATGATGTAGATTCTCTAATGCAAAAATAATTTGACTGTAACTTTCATTTACATCACTGTTTCTGATTTCTCTGCTTTGAGCATATTTGATTGGCATTTTCCGGACAAGAAGTTCAACCACAAAAGGTTAAAAGTTCATTTTAAAAGTGTTTCATGTTGAGAATATACATAGCCACATTAAGTTACGTGGAATAGGTGTCACCCCTCTCTGCAGCAGCTGTGTAGGGTCATTACTTATCAGTGACCTACGCTGTCATCCAGTCTTAAGTGAGCCATAAATTCTCCTGGCGTGTGTTGTTTTAATTACAGACCCATAGCCTGACTGACAGGGAACCTTGTCTGATTTTTCTGACTGAGGGACAGGAAACTCTAATGTCGTCCCACTTATCGAATACCTTCTTCCTTTGCCAGGCAAAACTCTTGGCCATGGAGCGTTTGGAAAAGTGGTGGAGGCTTCTGCCTTTGGGATCGACAAGCTCTCAACCTGCAAGACTGTCGCTGTCAAAATGTTGAAAGGTAAGATATCAAAAAAAAAAAAAAAAAAAATGTTAAACTGTGACTCTACTGTAAATTATAGGCATTTATTTTGACAGAACCACTTGTTATTTTATTTTTCACATATGTAGTTGCCCATGTGGCCCCTCTTGTTTATCCTGGAGGTACCACCACTCATGACAGACAGGCCTGCATTAATGTCACAGTATCTACTGTTGTGTGGGTAGCAGATGAATAATGAATGTCATTTCTGCGGAAAGATTTATTTCTTGCGCACATTACAGACTCACAGCATCACATGTGCCTGCAGTTAATGTTTGTATGGCGTATCGGTTCAAAAAGAGCATGTAATGTCTGTTCCTCGCAAAGTGCAGTTAAAGGTAAGGACTAAGATCTCTAAGCCTGTTCTTGATAAAAAAGATGAAGTGTGTGCAGATCTGACAGCTCAGATCAGAATGTCCAAAATCTGCAGGTGAAGAAGAGTTCCAAAGCTGAAGATGCAAGTACCAAATGAACAATAAAACCATGTTTGCCCCATTTTAGAGATTCCAACATTTGGAAACTATCAGCTGTCTCCGGTCTTTTTAAAGAAGAAATATTTTCCCATTCCAACGTCTCTCCAAATATTTACAACAAATGTTGGATCAAAAATGAAAACAGTAAAACCAACAAGCTGAAAAGTTTTCATGAAAATGTTATGACTAGAGAAGCAAACTGCAGAACCATCAGTCATCAGAGATATGGGGATGACGGATCATGAAGAATAGGGCTTATGTATTAGATGTATTGGTCACTGTCATATCATTAAGCATGTCTCAGCATAAATCACAGACTCTCTGAGAGGACTCTGGCTGTTAGTCGTAGGTCAAAGTTAATGTAAAGCAGCAGGTCTCCTCAAATTGACCGTGGTTTAGCTACAGACTCCCTGGCTGCTTTAGCCTTGAGCTCATAAATATCAGGGCGGTCAAGGCAACATAAAGCAACCCCTAAATCTTAATTTTCATAATTCAAAGTTAAATCACTTTTCAAACTTATTAAATTTGGTTATTACATGTGAGCGCCTCCCTTTTTTATTTTTCAAATTTTGTTGGCATTCATCTTTGAAAAAGCCTCTTCATATCGCTGGGCTTAAAGCAATATTATTATTTTTCCATCATATTTAATGAACTCTCAAAATGAAATTCCCCAGTTATCCATCTAACAAGGTTCAGTTTTTTTTCCCACATTCTCGCTACACATGCAAACGAAGACAGAATTTACTCGTGAAATGTAAGGCAAGGCAAGTCTGGAAAAAATATCATCATCTGTATGTTCAGATTGTATATGTACACATGCTGGTATTTAGCAAGTCGTCTATTATTGTCCCCATGTATCCAACGGTTGTGTTTCCAGTTCCAAAAAAACGAAACTCAAAGGAAATATCGATTACATGTTCTGTGTTTGATTGTTTATACAACGTTTGTTCCCTCCTGTGTATAAAATATCTTTACAACCTTGCTTATTTTTCACAGAAGTTATCTTTGCGTACGATCTTAACTGAATCATCTGGCGAGGTGGTCTCATTTTGTTTGATGTCTTCGATCTTAACTTTATAAAAGGGAAAATCTGTTTCTTATTATCTTTTCAATGAGTTTGGATTCCAAGCGTTCAAATTGTTCAACGGAACATTGTTGGAGTGATCCTAAACAAAATTAAAGGAAAATGAAACACAATGAGTATCAAATTTATTGTGAAAATGTTCATCCTTTAAGTCAGGATGTTTGATACACCAACCGATGCTGAAAACGTTCTTCATGTGTTTGCATTATTACAGGAGGCGCTACGTCAAATGAGCGGAAAGCTCTGATGTCAGAGTTGAAGATTCTGATCCACATTGGCCATCACCTGAACGTGGTCAACCTGCTGGGAGCCTGCACCAAGCCTGGAGGTGAGCTTTACTACTGAGGAAGTCATAAAAAGTGGTCCCACTGTTTCAATATTTGGGTATAGAAAATATAATATATAAGAAGAAATTGTCAGTTTAACTTGAAACTATCACATGATGTAGGAATAATCATGAGAGATACACCATTTTAACAGGCCCATTGATGATGATAGTGGAGTTCTGCAAATATGGCAACTTGTCCAACTATTTGAGAGGCAAGAGAGATGACTTTCTCGTCTACAAGGTGAGTCACGAGCTGCATGATTTAGACTTTTCGATCATTCTGGCAACGAGCTTGTCAGCATTGTGAGCAATGATGGACTGTTTTTACAACCATATAGAGAAGCCCCATGATGCATGTCAGCAGCAGTGTTTACCCTCATCTTTTTTAACATGATATATGTGTGTGTGCTGGTCAGAGCCAGGACGGTAAGGTGGTGTCGTCAGGATCGGGCTGCGAGCTGAGCGAGATGATGAAGCGCCGCCTGGAGAGCGTGGCCAGCAACGGAAGCTCAGCCAGCTCTGGCTTCATCGAAGATAAGAGCTACTGCGACTCAGAGGAAGAGGAAGAAGGTAAAGGCCAACCACGTCTTGCTTCCCTTCAACCCCCCTCTGTTTGTCCCTCCTGCTGTCTCCTTCTTCGCCCCCTCCTCTCACCTCTGCTCCACCCCTCCTGCCCAGGAATGAAAGCTCCCCTCAGATTGTTTTGTAGCCTGAGTCTGATAGGACATTTCCTCCTCCTGTTCAGCAGTACAATCACTGCAGCAGGAGCCTCTGTCACCCCACTGAGTCTGCGGAGGCGTCTGTTTATTTCCTGTCCTGACCTGAGTGTTACTCTGCTCTGTGGCTCCAGCTCGGACACGGCACGTCAGCCATGTTGTTCCTGATGTGTTATTTCTGGTTTGATTAGCTGTTTACTCAGGTGGGCCAGTGGAAGGACTCCTTGTGAGTTCCTCTCTCAGACCCCCGACCAGCACGCTGGGCCCATAACCACACGTTTCACCTGACATTTCAAAAATAGGAGGAATTGTAATTTGTTTTCATTTCTCGTCTGAAAAGGAAGTTTTAAAGACATTGTGTAGGAGGAGACGCGTACGTGATTGTTAAGATTATGTATATTAGTTTGTTACTGTTTCATCTTCTCTGATTTATCTGACAAAGAGCTGCTGATCACGTTCACTGCATTAAAAAAAAAACACCTGCATGATTTGGATCATTGTCCTAAATGTATAAGCCATATATATCCAATCAGAAAAATCTGTCTCACTGGGAAAACTTTGTGTTCTATTGTTTCACAGAATCTGAGGATTTATATAAGAGAGTCCTGACGTTGGAAGATTTAATTTGCTACAGTTTCCAAGTTGCAAAAGGCATGGAGTTCTTGGCTTCCCGCAAGGTATTTTCTTCACATAATTCAGACATCTATCACGACATTTTATTTTAAACAGTGTTGTGCTTTTTTTTTTAAATATAATGTTATTTTGATATTTATTATCAGATAATTATTATAATTTGGACACATTTTACTCAGTATAGTGAAGGATCGCTGTGCTCACCCTTGTTTACTGTAACTGGAGTGTTTAAACTAGAAAAGTGTCCAAGTAGAGGCAAAATAAGTAAGTGTAAACCATTTTGCCTCTACTGTGACTCCAGTGTTTCTCAAGCTTATCAGTCTAGATATCATTCATTGTTCAAGTCATTCATAATTTTGGGGAGGCCGGATGGGACTGATTGAATGAATTGAATGAGAATGCCATTGTTGTAGATAACCTGTTACAGACTGTTTCTTAGATATGGAACACTTCATCTCCTATTGTAATACTACTATGACTTGACCACATGTTGCTCTGCAAGAAGCCATGCTTCATAGCCCGCAGAGTACCGTTAAGTGAATTACACGCAGAAAATGTTGCATTGAATACGGTTTTGTTGCTTCCTTTTTTTCATTAGTGCATCCATCGGGATTTGGCTGCACGAAACATCCTGCTGTCTGAGAATAATGTCGTGAAGATTTGTGATTTCGGACTTGCCAGAGACATCTACAAAGACCCGGATTATGTGCGCAAAGGAGATGTAAGTTTATTAAAGTCCAGTCAAGTCTTTTTCCAGCTGTCTGAGTTTTACTGTCTTACAAAATAAAATACTCAGAGCATTTTCATTAATCGATAACATGCGAAACAGTAAGCTATCACTGACTTGGCAGAAACAGTTAAATACTTGGGAATCTTTGTTTGAATACTAGATTATGAAACTAAATAAGCTAAATCAAAAGCAGTACCTGCTCACACAATTTAAACCAACTGGCTCTCCACAGATGTGACAGTGGAATTAGTCAGATGTCCACACCACTGAGATATTTCTTATCTTAATATCTGCACAGGCCAGACTGCCGCTCAAGTGGATGGCACCTGAGGCCATTTTTGACAAGATCTACACGACTCAGAGTGACGTTTGGTCGTTCGGTGTTCTCATATGGGAGATCTTCTCTCTGGGTAAGTGCCATGGCTCAGTATTGACCGTTACTTTTATAGTTCACACCCTGCTTATACAAACATCACACATCCAGACGTAAGCCTCTTTCACAGATAGTTCTCGGTAGATTACTGGAATAACCTCACAGGCACAGTTAATGATTTTCACTATACACATATGCGCTACATTCAGGACCATTGTTATCATCGGCATTTTTCCACATGCCATGGCGAAGCTCGAACAGATAGGGAAAGGGACAGTACAGAAAATGGCAGTTATGCAACACTTATGGATGCCAACCGCCATAAAACTCAACTGAAGAAGATGATTTGCATGTACCCGGCGGAAGACGTCTCTTATTATTTTTAGGAACATGGTGGGGATATGTTTTAGCCGTAAATGCTAAACCATAAACATGTGTTGGATTTAAATATGGCATCAGCAGAGTCTTGTGATTGGTTCGGTCGCTGCATGTGAAAGAGTCTTTCGTCAGATAGACGTGACCCTTTACATGCTTGTCCCTGCAGTGTTACTGTTTTATTGACAATACAGCGTTTTCCCTGGAATGTTATGTGATTCATTCATTTCACATTTAGTTTATGTTAAACGTCCCCACATTATGCATAAAGCCTGGCATCTCAGTCAAACATGGGGATCTGTTATCAGAGATGTTCCATGGGAAGAAGAGAGCTCTACTAGCTCGGTGGACTCGCTCGGTGCCCCCTGCTTTACAGCCTCACCAGATGCACTGGATAATAACTGTGTTTTTCTTCTTCTGTGTAATTGTGCCCCAGACAAAACGGTCTGGCTTACATTGTCAGCCTGAGAAAACTATTGTCATGCCACTCAAACATTAGTGGAGTTCGTCTGTGATTTTTAGTACAGTCATGGGACATTAAAAAGGAGAGAACACCTCCTATTTAAGTTATCGGTTTCGTCCCAGCTGGCAACACAAACTCATTGTAACCAGGCAGCCAGATCAGTGTAAGAGTGTTCCCCTGCTGTGAAACCACTGCAGTCTTTAAGGCCGCATTGTGTGCCGGCCCATGATTGCCTGTGCACCGTGGCACAGAGCTCACCACACGTTTCTATAGCAAGACTCAACGTGAAATATTGTATGTTTAAATGTCACCATGGGAAGCAGTAGAAACATAAGAGCAAGTGTAACCAAAGTTGGATGTATTTCTTTTCCGTACATTTTGACTGTGTTGCTTTTGAATCACCGCCATATGGTGTCGTCACCCACTGCAGTTGAAAGAAAAGTGTGTCAAATTGCATATTCTTTTAAATGTAAAGCACACTGACGTCATTATGATACTTTACCTTTTGTCTTTCCTTCTTTTTCTTGGATTCTTTCTCCCTCTTTTTCACTCTTGACACATTCTCACCACATTTTTTCCATTAAAGAAACACTTACACATCTGGGTGCTGTTAGCGGGGCCTCGGAAAAATAAATCAGGAAACAAGGATACAAAATGACCGAGAAAAATGGCAAAGAAGTGAGCTTTGCAGCCTGATCACGTTCAGAGGTCAAAAGTTTCAGGGTAACCAAAGTGTGTTTTTCAGCTCTCTCTGTGAACCAAAAGTGAGTCCGTGGCATTTTGTGGGTTTAAATATGCCAAAACGTCTTTGAATAGTGTTGATACCCAAAGGTGAACCAGGCCTGAGTTGTGTTTGTCATACTAGATATACATGATTATCAGGATGACATTGCCTTTATACAGAGAAGAGATGAGAGAATATTCTGTATCGTCATAAAACACAGGTCATTTCAAACAGGAGAGACTTCTTTTGAGTGAAACAATAATTTATTACACATGCATGAAGAGATGAATAGTGAATAGTCTTTGGCGATGACATAGTATATTAAAAGAGGTAATGATGCTGTGGTTAGATGAGGAATATTCCTCCCTGGATTCTAGACACTGGTGGTGTGGTGATGAAGGGAGTGTCTGAAGATGGGATATGATGGAGACTGGAGGTGAATGGGATGGAGGAGTGTTGCATCGGTTCCCAATATACGTTGTATGGCCTGTTTTATGCACAACAAATAACGTAATGAACCTCTCCCCCTCTTTCCTCTCCCAGGTGCCTCTCCATACCCTGGCGTCCAAATTGACGAAGAATTTTGCTGCAGGCTGAAAGAGGGGACCAGGATGAGAGCACCAGAATACTCCTCCTCTGAAATGTGAGAATCCCTATAAACGATTTCTTCAGAAAACAACAAATAAAAGTAAAAACGTATATGCATGCTGTTCACCTTACGGGAACAGTGAAGTGGACTGTGTTTGGGAGCATTAACTTGATAGATAGATATAAACTTTATTCATCCCCAGGGTGAAATTAGTTTGTAGCTGCAGCAATTTATAGAGTAAAATAAAATATAAAATATTACGTATGGAAATGCACAATATATACAGTACAATAAAATAATAGAGCAGATATTGAATTTGAAGAAATAGAATAATAAAAAATAAAATAAAATAGAATAAAAAATAAAAATGCAAAAAATGCACAGTATATACAATGATATGCTGTTTTTCTGTCTTATCCTGGGAATCTGTCTTTGAAAAATGTAGAGGTGCAAACATTTTATTGTTTGAACTATCATAATATTTTAATCTTTATAACGTTCATACTTGTATAGCTGGAGAAGTCGATGTGATTGTTTATCACAGCCAGCTCCATATTCCAAGCTGTATGTTCTCCTCAAAGATTCCAAGAAAGTATCGGCAGCAAGTAAAAGCTTCCCATATCGATATAAACCTAAGAGGAGGCATTGTGTCTTTCTCCCTCTTTGTGGTTGCACCAGGAGGTGTGCTTGATAAGAATCATGGGTAATCCTGCCATGAATGTAGCAGGAGGAAACATTAGCTACTGATTAGCTGTGCAGTCTTTTCTGACTGACAGTGGTGCAGATGTAACTGAGCACCATGTTTAAATGCGATGTCTAGAGTTCTGGAGAGACTGGAGAATTCTTTTGAGTGAGGGCTGTTGGATTGTGCTGGACATAAATATCTGTGGGAGAACAAAAAGTCCTCTTCTGTGGTATCAGTGCTGTCAGTCAGTGATGCAGCTAGGAGAACTATTTTTGTAATGGGGTACTTCGACTTTTATGTCTAATGTACAGCCAATCCAGACAAAGCGTCTCCCGCCAACATGTGTGCTGACTTTTTGTCTGGTTTGAATTTAAAATGACTCATATAGTCCACAAATCGTATTTGTTTTGAAAGCATAATGCAGCACTTCTGCTTAATAATGATGTGATATCCATAGGTCCAGAGCTTTTAAGCAGCTTGTGCCAAGTAAAGCTAACTGAATGAATTTATCAGCTTTGCAAAGATGACAGTGATTGGAAACGATACACAAAATCTAATCCAGACTGTTGTTCAGAACAGAGGATCTGTAAATGCAGACCGACTGGTGCCAAGAATCTCTTGTTTTTCCATCTCGGAAAAATGTAACCGCCAGATTATATATTTTGCACGAGTATTACTGTGAGGGCTGCCTCTGATTTAAAGTTGAGATAAAAACCTGCTGATATCCGTGTAAATGAAAGTCAGTGGGGTGAATTCCGCAGATTCCCCGGACGGGTCTGCAGTTGATCACACGAGTTTGTAAGCCCAGGTTTTGACCTTCACCCCAAACTCGTAATATATGAATGATGCACAGGAGGTTGCAGGCAGTGTTGAGCAAACAATTTGTGCCTCTGCAGCAGGAATGTTGTCTTCCATCTGTGAATAAGATTCCCCGTCCTGATGCATTGCAGAGGAATTTAGCGGATGCTGCTCAGAGAGTGGGCGGTCAATAAATAGGATGCTCATTTCCCATTCTACCACAGTTGCTCAACTGGACAAAGTAGCTCAGTTTTACAGAATCTCTACAGATCCCCCTCCAAACACACACACACACACACACACACACATACACACTTAAGCAAGCGGAGGAAGGGTATTCTCATTGCGGTCCAGGCAGGAAATATGGTTTAAATTGTGCAGTCATACAATGTGTCTACTTCCCCTCATCAATGATATGCATAAAGGCTGTGATCCAGCGCTCCACATCCTGTCACCATTAGGAGGGCTCCCACCTGGACGAGTATACTCTACATTCATTAACGTGGGAATTCGCAGCCGCCCGGTGGGGGCGGAGGGTGGGGGGGGTTAATAAAGCAGCATCAGACCATCTGCTTTTCCAAGTCCTCAGACTTGAGATTGACTAATACGATGCCAAAAGGGAATCGCAATTGTTCTATTTACATAAAACTTAAGGTATCTGTAGGGAAGTATTGGTTGCTGCAACAGAAACCGGAGAGGGATCCATCACCCCCCCATCATTCCCAATCAGTAACATGCTGTAATTTAAACAGCAACCATGGTGCTCTGTTTCTAAATGTCTCCACAAAATGAGACAGGTCACTGTGATGGAAACTCACATTAAGGCTCAGAGTCTTCCCATATGGGCGGAGACGCTGACAGCCTGTCAGAGACCTAAGCAGGGCTGTGTGCTCTCAAGACCAACAGAGAATCAGAGACAGCCCTAGAGGCTCAGGATCAGGATCACCTGAGAAGAAAACAGGGTGTGCATGAATATTCTCGATGACAGTCGGTTTAGAGGTGGACCAGATGTGGTCGCTCAATGCAACAAGGTTTCTTTATTGGACTACCAACCCTGAGGATAGTTAATATTATTCTTTTTAAAAGTGCTTATTCACAGTTATAATACATCAACCCAAATATACTGTATGTTGTTAGTTGTCTTTGGCATTTAGAGTGTCCATCCAGTACGCTGAAGGCGTGCGATTGTCCATCTTGCAGTCTGTGTTCAGTGGTGTGTTCTTTGCTCTTAGATATCAGACCATGTTGGACTGCTGGCAGGGGGAGCCACAGGAGCGACCGACCTTCATTGAGCTAGTGGAACAGCTGGGAGATCTGCTTCAGGCCAGCGTGCAACAGGTATGGTAGACAAGACAGAGTTACTATTTGAACTCTACATATGATGTGTCATACATGTGTTTCAACAGTAGCAGGCATCATTAGTTTATGATCAGCAGCTGTTGAGCTCTGGTGTGAACTCAAACTGAAAGTTAAAGGAGACACGACAAAGAGACTTATGGATGTGGTTTCTCAGTAAATAACAAATACTGAAACAGAATTTATATATTTTTAAATCCCCACCAAAGGAATCGTGATCATACTCTGGCTTCACAAAACACTAGTTCTGCATAATGAGTCACAAAAGTTGCAAATATTTAGGAAACAGCGTTGCCGATCAGAGTCCGGCCGCTGAAAGAAGATTCAAAGCGGCGTCTCACCCAGGGGGGTGCTCAGACTAACTGAGAGGGGAAATAACATTCAACACAAACACTTGGCTCTCTTTGAAATGGCCACATCGGTCTTATAAGAGGACCCACACTTCAAAACACATGGAAAAACAATGTAATTATTAGTGTGATGCAACATAACATCGTCTGGTATGGTTGTGAAATGTCACAAACAGTTGGAAGTTTGTGGATTTTACAAGGCTGTCAGAAAGTTTTACAGCTGTTGGCTCTAATCCATTCAACAAATATGCACCAGAGGAAAAGTCTGCATATGATTATTATGAAAACATATTACACTGAAGGGAAATGACACCTTTACCAATAAGCTTTTTTACAGCAGACATTTTGACTTGCCAAAGTATGAAAAGTACTTAAGTGTTACTAACAAGACTAAGAATAGCTCTGATCTATTCCCAGTAAGCCGCAGCAGTGTGTAATACCATGATGCTGAAGCTGAAGCGGCTGGATGGAATTTAGCTGCCATTCGTTTTATTGATTACACCTTTGCTTTTTAAGAGAAAACAGATTAGGTTTGGTTCGGTGTTCCATGGGATCAGATGGACATCTAGTCCTATTCTCCATTCAAATGAATAGGAACAATGTATTTGAAGCTTTCACCAGAACCTCCCCAGAGCGCAGAATAGGTTAACTCAATGAGTCGCTGACATTTTAAACAAAAGTGATGAAGACTTCAAATGTTTTTTGAAGAAGATGAGTGAAACTTGACAATAGTAGAGCAATAACTATCACAGATGACAGGAAACGGAACAGAGTCCCAACTAGACACGGATTATTTTCAGCCATCAGGATCCACAAGCTGCCCAAAGTCATGTTTCCACTTCCAGCCACTAAAGAGAACAGGCTTCTTGTCCAGAATGTACATTACAGACACACAAAGAAAATTAATTAGATTTCACAGCTGCAGACTACACAGGACTGTAGATTGTGTGGAGCAACAAGAGATAAAGACAAGGCCACACATGACATCACATGAAAACTGCAGCATGTTGCATTACAGATGAGTCTGTGAAAGCTGGACAGAGTAAACAGTGGAGGGGTTTGAATCTTATTAATGAAGGTATTGTTACAGTGCAGGAAGGCTGGTCACAGACTCTGCTGCCTCTACCAACTTCATGAACAAAGTATATTGTTTTGGATATGTTAAGCATGACCTCAGTTTCTTTGGCTGCTCGCCACAGCCTGTGGATGTGCGTCTCTGTATAACGTGCACACAACATCGACCCACAAGCCTCTCTTCTCTTTATAATTTGCGTCCTGGGCCTGCACTCTTAGATATTCTGTGTCTGTTTGGTTGTTTTAGGAGGGGAAGCACTACATACCCATCAACACTGCCCTGCTGGCGAAGCTGGGAGACCCGTCCGCCACAGTGCCGTCAGAGGAGACGCCCACACGACCCGTCTCCCACCGCGAATCAGGGAGCACATGGTGAGAACATGGATCATTTATTCATTGGCTGCGTAGTTTGAAATAGACTAAGGAAACTGGTGTTATTGTTCCTGTCACACTTTAACTAAACTCACCAGTACAACATTTAGGTCTGACCTGAGGACAATGAGTCCTGATTGGCTCATGATAAGAAATGTACACACAGCAGCTTGACGGAATTTCCCCAAAAACCATTGAGCCAGCTTCAAGATTTATGTCCACTTAAAATAATATTAGTTGAGGTCTTGGTTTTCACAGGTCCTCCAAGTGTGTTTATTGATGAGGTGTTGAAAAGCAGTAATGACAGTTAGCCTTTAAGCTAAATTAAGCAGTCGTTTTAGCCTCTGAGTGTTGAAATGCAAAGTAAACAAGGTGTGTTTTCAAAGTACGACGTCACAGATGCTGCACTTTATTGTTTTAAGTGATTAAGTTCCTGTGGTTTTGTTGCTGAACTTTGCTTCTTGCCTCCAGTGTAATCAAAGGATTCTTGAAACAGAAAGAGAACATTTTAGGGACATTTTGAGACTCACCCTGGAAATATTTTCTCGCCAGGAAC
The DNA here is from genome assembly GCF_004355925.1 of Anarrhichthys ocellatus. NCBI lineage: Eukaryota > Metazoa > Chordata > Actinopteri > Perciformes > Anarhichadidae > Anarrhichthys > Anarrhichthys ocellatus. The sequence goes on from NW_022280057.1 coordinate 3,266,036, forward strand.
ATCAAGATCCGTCCTGCTAGTGTGAAAACCTTTGACGAGGTTACCATGGATGACGGGACGAATGAGAACCACGAGGTGAGTTATTCATTCTGGACTGAAACTGGAAACAGACGCACAATCTGCGCTCTAACTCGTCCTAAACCACGCGGTTAGTTAGCTGACAGGAATTTTGACAGTTCAATAGAAACTTCACCCTAGAACATAAATGTAGTTATTTATAGTTGCTCAGTTGAACTGTATGAGAGTATATCACTTTTTTTGTTGTTCAGGGTGAATTTTAAAATTGATTTAAGTTTCAACCTTTCAAAAGGAGTGTTCAAAGCTGATAACTTAGTCATTTTATTTCCTTCCCGGCTGTTATGTGGAGGCCCACAAAGCTCTTTATTTGGCCCAATTTTATTGAGTTTGTTTCTGCCAACATTTGGCCATATTATTCGTTACTTCAACACTGACTAATAATCTTTATGCTATCTCATTTAGCCAAAAATATCTTAACAGTCTGGATTCCCTGCACTGCTGTTACTCAATGTTTTAGGTCCAAACACTGTGGGAGAAAGTCTCCCTCACTATCAGAGGAGACGAGTCTCATTTCAGCTTTAAGGGCATCCTAATAGTTAGATTGTCAAGTATCAAATAAAGGTGAAAATGTACTCCAAAAACAGTCCTAAAAATAAGTTTTTGAAAGCACACCTGTAGGTGTAACTTACTAGTGCGGTGCTCGATCGGTGCCGTTGGCTCGGTGTTGCTGCTTCCACTTTTCTAGACTAGAGAACTGTTCATCCAAACAACTTCACATTCAACACTGCACTTCCTTTGGTCCTCAGCAATTCACCTGCCTTGACATAGTTGTATCTCTGAGCAATGCTAGAGTTACGCATAATTTGGGTGCAATAGCTCACACAAACATGGATTTTATGTTGTTGATTGTATTTGATTTTATTTCATTATGTTTGACCATTACCGTAGATTTCTATTACATAGTATTGCTTTTTATGTGCACCTGTGAAGCACCTCATAAGTCTGGTTTTTAAAAGTTCGAAAGAAATACTTACTTACTTTATGTTTTGATGTCATTTCTTATTTGTTCACCTCAGATAACAAAGAAGGGGTTTTAACTATCCTCTTTCTGTCTGTCTCTGCATCGTCATCAGGGCGGTCAGTCAGACAGCGGGATGGGCCTGTCGTCTGACAACATGGAGACTCTGAAGCGCCTCGAATCGCTGGCAGGCCGACCGCTGAGCATCATGGCTCTGGCGTACGTACCCTACACCACACAGCACCCCTTCAACATGCCCTGCAAGTGACAAATCAGCACACACAAGAAGACACTGCAAAGTACCTGCTTGGAAACCTCCCCGCTGTGCTGGAATGTAGACGCTATAACTGTCATACACTCACACAAACACAAGTTTCTTCTGCCTTAAAAAAAAGTCAGTGGTTAGTTTCTCTTTTGTCTGGAAAAGAAGCCATGTGGGAGGGATAGTGGCACAAAGGAGAAGTGGGAGGGAGAAAGCTTGAAGGTGACAAACTGAAGGACTGAGCACAAAAGCTGAGTGGAAGCATCACTTGAGGTTCGGCTGTTTTAAGAGCGCACACTAAAACCCCTTTGTTTTCACTAAAGGAGTCCTGAATGAGATACCTCCCAGTCTGATTTAACTTATTATGAGTCATGGCTGTTTGGTAAATGCAATGCTAGGTAACAAATGATCTCGGAGGAGTGACATTGGCTTTAAGTCTACACGCCAAAATCCAGCAGATCGTTTGATGACTTTAAGATGTGGATCCCGCCAGGGCAAGAGACAATGTGTTCTCTCTTTGTGGGCTATTTGAGGATAAAGTCAAATATCAGTCACATTTCTGTAAATCTTTTTTCTTATGAGGGTCTCTGTTGGTGTCGAGGATTACATATTAAGTTTACTGCAGCTCAGTGACATGGTTAATTTACAGGGTCAAACCTCTGAACTCAGTAATTACACTTTAAACATGTTGCTATTATTCTGCTGTCTCTACATATTGTGGCTTCCACTTAAAAGATTTAAAGGAGGAAATCTTGTATCCCAAATCTCTGTTCAGTTTAAGGTGATTGAGTGTAAACGCCATAAAAGTTCTGACACATTATTAAGAGGGAACATGTAAACAACTGCTGGGGAAGTAACTTCTGAGGCTATAAGACTCATTACAGGCCTGTTGTGGTCATCGGGGCCTCGGCGTGGCAGGAAGAATCAACCCGGGCATGCAGAGAATGATTCACATTTTGAAGGGAGGACTTCCTCGCTGGGCAACCGCTCAATCACTGCCACCTTTGAACTTCGGAGGGTTTACAAAGGCCTCCCCTGTTAGCTATAGCCCTGTGCTGCTTTTGTTAAGCTGAAGTCCACCTGTCGCTCCCTCGGCCTTCACCTCTAATCGAGCCTGACTTCTTTTAAACAGTAGCAGACAACACAACTTTTAATAGATTAAACAATATTTCCAAGGACGTTGCCTTAAACTTTTAATCAGCTAATTGTTTCTGGTTGTTGTTGTTGTTTCCTGTTGCTCAATTTCCAGTTTTGCCCCCACCTTGTGCCTGGTATTGGCAAGGCAATACTGTACTATTGTTAAGTCTTTTTGATGGCTAATTCATCAGGTAGTTATTCATCAGGCCAACATTCCACTGCCCCCGCTGGGCTCCGACCCTTTGGCCCCCAGAGAGGAGCTCTGGAAGCCCGTAGCAACCTCCAAAGACAATAAGCGGCAATTACTCATATTCTGAGGCTCAAATGAAGCAGAAAGACTCGGGATGATTGATTACATCATATGTGAATAGGGGAGGGTTGTCTGATAGTACAGCTTTACACAAGGGGAATTTCTTAAATCAAAGAATATCAAAACAGACCTCTATTGTGAGAGCGATCATGTTTAGTAGTCTTGGGAAAAAAACTTGATATTGTTCACAATAAGTTAAAGTGCACAGCTGGTTGTTTACCCATTGGCTGCACTAATTTCCACCCCGATTGTCTCGTTTTTTTAAAAGATAAAAAGCTACTTCAGCATAATTTAAAAGATGCTGTAGTAATATGTTTTAAATATATACATTGAAGGTTTTGTGAAGCACATACTGAGGACACAAGATTTAGGTCCTGTGTCATTTCTTGGTCAGCATGTAACTGATTTTTTGTCTGTTGTATTTGTCTCTGTATTTGTTTATTGTACAAGGCTGAGGATATGGCCATTTATTTTGTTGATTAACAGATTAATATTTTGTTAATACAGTGTTATAAATGGTGACTTTACCATAGCCTTAAAGTGACATCTTCAGCCCAGAGAATGTCCAATTTACAACCGTTCAAAAGAGAAAGGATTTAAATCCTCACGTTTGAGGAGCTGAAACCAAAGGATTTGGCATTTTTGCTTTAAAAAATACTTTTAAAATGATTATTTAATCATCAAAATAATTTCCGATCAATTTTCTGTAGATTATTTAATCAACTAATTGTTTTAACTCGAAAGTAAATGTTTTAAAATTGTGATTATAATAGATGGAGCAGTATTTTGTACTTTAAGATGCTTTACGTACAATAAACCCCCAAAAGCAGCAACAATGACATAGAAATAAAATGTAATATATAAGGTAAACAGGTACAATTAATCACATCAACAAACAGAGATAAGCACAGATCACAACTGACAAGTGGACAAGGAGTGATTCACATTAAAGCTGTGTTTTTAAAGGGATTTAATAGATGAAACTGATTTGGGTCGCCTGATTTCCTCAGACAGTTTAAGTACAGACTCCCTAATGAAGAAAGCACAGTCACCTTTAGTCTTGAGCCTGGCTCGTGGAACAACCAAAAGAGATTTGAGGATCAAAGGCTGCGTTTCGCCTCATAAAGAGTTAAAAGGTCAGCAGTAAAGATAGGAGCTGGGCCTTTCTGTGCTTTTAAAAACAAACAGTAAAATCTTAAAATATGGTAATATACGGTCTCTGTGTTTAGTTCCTGTTCGAATTCTAGTTGCACCATTTTGAACAAGCTGGAGACGTGAGATTGATTTCTGAATGAGGCAAGGTAGAGAGGAGCAGGTATAGAGGAAGTTGCAACAGTCCAAGCGAGATGACATAAAAAACCTGACCAGAAACATGACCTGCCATCTCTCAATCAGCACCAGATAAAGTGACTTGAATTCTGATTCATTTCTGAGCTGAAGGAAGCGGGACTGCACAACTCTCTTTACATATGAGTCTTATTATTGTTTCCCTGTTATATTTATGTTGCGTCTCTTTGTGTTTCCAGGATGAAGGCAGTGAGTAAGAGTAAAGAGTCTGTGCTGAGCGACACAGAGAAGGAGAAGTTCCCTCTCATTGTTCCCTCTCTGGACTTCAGTCTGGACGACTCGGCCCTGGACGCTGGTCTGGAGTGTCACAGCCCGCCGCCTGACTACAGCTATGTGGTGCGCTACTCCACCCCACCTGTGTAAGCTCCTGCTCCGGCCCTGGAGAGTCTGAACGACAGCCTGGAGGCCTTTGCTCTGTTTTGGACTCTTATCTCTCGACTGTAGCAAAGTTTGAAAGGAAAACACCATGAGATTCCCTCTTAAAGTGTTTAGACAGGACGCTCTGAAATGAATCTACCCGACTGTAACTTCCAACTTGCAGAGGGCGTCTGCTGAGCAGCAAAAGGAAACCTGTAGACTGTTGACTCCGTTCCAGTTTTCAGAAGCAGGCCGACGTTAACGCTGCTGGTCCGTTCCACATTCACTGTGATATGTCAAACAGCTGGAAACAGCCTCAGGTATTTCTGGCATACTGTGAAAACGAACCACAATGTGTCTCACGTTACTACAGATCTGATCAAACTACAGCCTTTAAATATGAAGAATAACACCCAGAACAGAAGAGAGAGAGAGGACCGCTCAGGCTTTTCAAGTTTATATTGAAACTTTTTTTGAATTGTTTGAATTGTATTCAAAAAGTGGAAAATTTTTAATTTGTAAAAAAAAAACTTAAAGAGAAAATATTTTTGTTATGGAGCTACATCCACATATTCAGATTTGCTCAAGGCAAAAAAGCAGATGGACAACAATGTGATATTGATTATTAATTATGGAAAAAGTCTCTTATTTGAGGTGTCATTGCTCCTTTAACTCCATAAAAATATCAGCTCAACTAACTCAGGTTGACCCAGAGGGACTCTGTCGTGTAGTGGTGGATGTTTTTTCAACTCTCTGGGTTTTGTAAAATCACAGCTTAATGGGGGTTAATGGAGGAAACCGGGTCGAGCTCAGAGTGAGATCAGGTGGCTTCAGATTTAACGTTACAGCTCGACCATGAAGGCATTCAAATGAAAGGTTACTGTAAATGTGGATTCCTCCTCCCGCCCCCATCTGGTGTCAAAGAAACTCAAACGCTGCGTTATTTGTGTTTGGTCAAACTGAAAAGAAAGTGAGAATAAAATCTGATTCTGTATGTGTATTTATTTAGATTGTGAACACTGTCACTTAGTAATCCAGTTTTGTTTTATTCATTTACATTCATAGTTAAAAGTTAACCAAAGGATTTTCCAGCTCAGTCTTCCTCATATCAACATGTAATATCCCGACACTTCACTCCAGACGTATATGCTGTTTGTGCTGCTGTATAGTAAAGCTGAGGGAAACGTGTCCTTTGTCTCGTGCTACGTGTTAGTAAAGCTTGCAGGGCAGGCTACCTGTGTGACGTGAGCACCAGTTGTACTACGTAACCTGTAAAATCAAGCATTTTGTTTCTAATACAGCATGTATCGAAAGTACTGAGGACCAATCTTAGCGTGCACGCCCTGTAGAAATGCAGCTAGCTGGTGCTTGTTGACCACGAAAGGAAGCAGTATTTGTCAGTGAGTAAACTGTAAACTATAAAGTGTATTTCCAAATCCAATTAATTGTGTTTATGTGGAGAGGAAGTGATTATGCACTGATACTTTATATCAAGTATAATTTTTGTATTCTAAAGGTGTATTATTGTGAAATGGTGTTGAGGGTCACATGTTACAAAGATTTCCAATTTATTTTTCATTTTTATTTAACTCTTAACTTTAGTGCCTAGTAGGAAATTAACATTTGCAATATCTGTCATATTATGTTCACTTGTTGACTGCTGTCACATAACATTCCAAGGATTTTATTGCATTTCTTCAAACATAACCATGATTAATAGAACCTCCTATATCTTTTTCTGTTAGTTTTGATGAAAGTATTGTTAACACTGAGCATATGAAGTAAATAAATGAATAAAGATCTATATATTTATACTTTACTTGCCGTCTCGACTCATAAGTGCTTGAAATACTTAATGCTCGTAGGTGTTAAGGTGACATTCATGACTCCCAGAGGATGATCCCTTGACTACCTTTCCTCTAGCGCCACCTTGAGGTTGACATTTATGGTCTCGGGTAAAAAGTCTTAACAACTATTCAATAGATTACCTTGCAATTTGTTGCAGACATCAATGGTCTTTGTGATTCCATGACTTTCCATTTATTGCCATACTCAGATCAAAATTTAAATGTGTCCAATACTTTATCTATGTTGCAGTGAGAATGACTCACAGAGCTGCCAGCGTGGCTGTAGATTCTTAGCTTTGTTACGATGTGACCATGTTTTTGTTTCATTTAATCAAAAATATGCTCAAAATTACTACAATTCAGTTAAAAACCTCATAGATCTGTCCACATTTATTTTGTGTTTTGATTACTTTTTCTGAAAAACAAACATTTGTTTTATGAGTGTTCTTTAATTAAGTGATTCAAATAATTTGAATAGTTTCTAGAGGCTTGAAGTAGTAAAATAATCCAGTAGCTCATATTTAATAAAAAAAATGAATAAAGTAAAGTGGGAAAATTAAAAAGAAGTTGTGTTGTAGAAACATTTTATCTATTTCCTGTAAATCATCTCCTCATCATTCATCCTGCCACCCTTAGAGGATCCCATCCCCACATGTTGGGATCCCTTAGACCCTTAGAGGATCCCATCCCCACATGTTGGGATCCCTTAGACCCTTAGAGGATCCCATCCCTGGCTCAAACAGATGTGAACAGAGGCTTCAGACTATTTTTAACTCCAACCAAGTTGATTCAATGCTCCTTGATTATTCTTAATGAAAAGGTCTGTTTAGATTGGATCGTGCCATCAGCCCCTCTGCTGCTCCTGGGACTGTGAGAGACTCACTTCCTCCTCCAGGACAAGGTGTCGGCAGCCTGTCTGCTCACCGGGACAATGCCTCTCCGAACAGGAAAGGAAGGAACCGTTAATCATCCTGCTCACGACCGGAGGACGCCACACACGGGGCTTCCTATGGGAAGCCCACTGCCCCTGGTTACCGGCACTGGGTGTGTCCGAGGAGACCACACGCCACAGGACAGGTTGGGCCCTTGACTGTCTCCGCTTGTCCTGACAGGATTTACTTTGTTTACTGTAAGGTGAGCGTCCAACATTACACCCAAACACATAACAACAACCTCCGACTATTCCCAGAATATGAGAAACAAACAAACAAGGGAAGGATGTCGGGGGGGGGGGGGGTATTCTTGACTGTCAGGTTTGTGTGTCTGCATCTACACACAGTGTTTTTCCAGACAGGCAGACGTATGAGGGTTGAACTCCTTTGGGCAGCTGAGTGAAAGCTGTTTATTTAACTACTAATTCAATAAAATCAAAGATTAAAATGAGTTTGATGTTATATTTAGTATTAATAATCTAGATACAAAAAGTGAACTATAGGGGAGTAAAAAGTGCAATATTTCCCTCTTAACTGCAGTGAGGTATAAAGTAGTATACAATTCAAACACTCAGGTAAATTGTCCATATGTGCAGCACTTGAGTTTTGTTCTAAGTTACCGTTCCAGTTTCCTCTTCATCAAAGATGACACGTGATGAAGAGGAAACCATAAAATCAAACATTGCAGTTTGTACATCACTTCTGCTTATATTTGCCCGTATTAATCAACTAATCTCTGCTGCTGTGCTTAGGTCAATATTATTATTATTGTTGTTGTTGTTGTTGTTATTAGTAGTAGCATTGGTATTGATAGCAGTAAGAAGAGATGAACTGTCTCAAACCCATGCAGGAAATACTTTAAAAAAAAGATTGTCACATGAGAAATAGAGGGATAAATAATAATCAAATATTGTAGACACAGATTTTTTGAAGCCGTTATACATTTTGCCATGAGAGTAGGCCAAAATAATGTGAACCTGTTGTCAGTGTAAAAAACAAGACACCTTGCGGGAAATAGACACCACTGAACAATAAAATCCCAATACGATGACAAATAACTCCTTGACTATTGTTCTGTGGTCAGAAGTATTACAAATAAAACATGTGGGAGCATAAATATGTCACCAGACATGGATATGAGTCAAGATAGTTACCGAAAAATATCAGGCATCGTGGTTCACCCACTGTGCAGTCTGCTTTCGTTCTCACTGTTGCATGATGCAGGAAAAAAAACTTCCCCCCTCCTTGAACTCCTCCACAACCTCCTCTCAAGATCTGCAAAACACTTTTTTCCATTGATCATTAAAAAAGAAGTGTTCATGAATTAACGTCGGATACTACATCAAAAAACATCCGGCAGAACCTGTGCAGCTTGAAATCCTATCATACACTGATTTGGGGCCATCGACCAAACAGTACAAAGCAGCTGAACAATGCTATTCCCAGACCCCTGCCCAAGGAGGTGAATGGTGGGTAGGCCACATCCGTGCCTCTCACCTAAATGCAAAACAATGAGCCGGATGCTGCCCCCTTAAGATACCTAACTTCACCTTTAACGAGAAAAGTCTGAGCCAACAACACAAACAGCTAAATAAAGACTCTTTATATCTCTATGTTGGGCTTTAGCACCACTGTGGTTCAAAGGGCGAAGAGGAAAAAACAAACACATCCCATCAGCAACAGTTTAATATGTTGTTAATATGTTGGGTGGTGTGAATGTGTCCCATCATGAATGTGCTGCATTGGAGGAAAAAAAGTGTGATTAAAATATATCAATTAAAAGATTAAACCTATATAATAAGGCAACAAATATAATCCACTGGCTGTTTTTTTTCTTCTTTTTTTGTACTCATCCACAGTGAGTAAAATATGAACATCCAGGTGGTTGACATGCATGCTGTGTAATGCGACATCCCGGGTTTGATTCCAACCGGAGGCCTTTGTTGCAAGTTGAACTTGTCCTTCTACCCATGTTTTCTGTCTGCACATACACTGTCACTATCAAATAATATACTGTTTAACATGTTGATCATCATAATTTAGCATGCTAACATTTGCTAATCAGCACCAAACACAAACTACAGCTGAGGATGATGGGAATGTCATTATTTTCGAAGGTATTTGATCTTAAACCAATGCACACTTTCAAATGACATGCCTGCATCGATCCATCCGAATCAATAGCTGTTGAGACATTTTACTGAAAACCACAAATGTCGACCTCATGGCGGCGCTATGGAGGAAAGGTCAGAAGATCACCTCCTGCTTACATGTGGTTCAGTGATAACATGAGCGGCACAGAACCAACGAATATCGGCCTTCTGATAGTTTCCGGAGAACTGCAACACAACTTTGTCAGCCCTGCACCCTCGGGAGTCTTCAGATTCATCAATGCCCATTCAAAGGCTAAAGTGCAGTGAAACCAGCTCACCCATTTGCCCCTTTGTTTACCTCTCTGGCAGGGGGGGGGGGGG